>NC_051268.2:300000-385385 GCF_015237465.2 Chelonia mydas | reverse complement strand
CGTCCGTGCCCCCCCCTTAGCGAGACTCCCCATGAGCCCCTGGGGCAGGTATCGCCCCCCGCCCTTAGCGAGACTCCCCATGAGCCCCTGGGGCAGGTATCGCCCCCCCCCCTTAGCGAGACTCCCCATGAGCCCCTGGGGCATGGGTCGTGCCCCCCTTAGTGAGACTCCCCATGAGCCCCTGGGGCAGGTATCGCCCCCCCCCTTACCGAGACTCCCATGAGCCCCTGGGGCAGGTGTCGCCCTCCCCCCTTACCGAGACTCCCCATGAGCCCCTGGGGCAGGGGTCGTGCCCCCCTCCCCCCTTACCGAGACTCCCCATGAGCCCCTGGGGCAGGGGTCGTGCCCCCCTCCCCCCCCTTACCGAGACTCCCCATGAGCCCCTGGGGCAGGTGTCGCGCCCCCCTCCCCCCCCTTAGCGAGACTCCCCATGAGCCCCTGGGGCAGGTGTCGCCCTCCCCCCTTACCGAGACTCCCCATGAGCCCCTGGGGCAGGTGTCGCACTCCCTGACCCCTCAGCGAGACTCCCATGAGCCCCTGGGGCAGGTATCACACTCCCGGACCCCTTAGCGAGACTCCCATGAGCCCCTGGGGCAGGTGTCGCACTCCCTGACCCCTTAGCGAGACTCCCCATGAGCCCCTGGGGCAGGTATCACACTCCCGGACCCCTTAGCGAGACTCCCATGAGCCCCTGGGGCAGGTATCACACTCCCGGACCCCTTAGCGAGACTCCCCATGAGCCCCTGGGGCAGGTGTCTCCCCCCCCTCTTAGCGAGACTCCCATGAGCCCCTGGGGCAGGTGTCATGCCTCCCTCCCCCCCTTAGCGAGACTCCCATGAGCCCCTGGGGCAGGTGTCGCACTCCCTGACCCCTCAGCGAGACTCCCATGAGCCCCTGGGGCAGGTATCACACTCCCGGACCCCTTAGCGAGACTCCCATGAGCCCCTGGGGCAGGTGTCGCACTCCCTGACCCCTTAGCGAGACTCCCATGAGCCCCTGGGGCAGGTGTCTCCCCCCCCTCTTAGCGAGACTCCCATGAGCCCCTGGGGCAGGTGTCATGCCTCCCTCCCCCCTTACCGAGACTCCCATGAGCCCCTGGGGCAGGTGTCGCACTCCCTGACCCCTCAGCGAGACTCCCCATGAGCCCCTGGGGCAGGTATCACACTCCCGGACCCCTTAGCGAGACTCCCATGAGCCCCTGGGGCAGGTGTCGCACTCCCTGACCCCTTAGCGAGACTCCCATGAGCCCCTGGGGCAGGTGTCTCCCCCCCCCTCTTAGCGAGACTCCCCATGAACGCCTGGGGCAGGTATCACACTCCCTGACCCCTTAGCGAGACTCCCATGAGCCCCTGGGGCAGGTGTCGCACTCCCTGACCCCTCAGCGAGACTCCCATGAGCCCCTGGGGCAGGTATCACACTCCCTGACCCCTTAGCGAGACTCCCATGAGCCCCTGGGGCAGGTGTCGCCCTCCCTGACCCCTTAGCGAGACTCCCATGAGCCCCTGGGGCAGGTATCACACTCCCGGACCCCTTAGCGAGACTCCCATGAGCCCCTGGGGCAGGTGTCGCCCTCCCTGACCCCTTAGCGAGACTCCCATGAGCCCCTGGGGCAGGTGTCGCACTCCCTGACCCCTCAGCGAGACTCCCATGAGCCCCTGGGGCAGGTATCACACTCCCTGACCCCTTAGCGAGACTCCCATGAGCCCCTGGGGCAGGTGTCGCCCTCCCTGACCCCTTAGTGAGACTCCCATGAGCCCCTGGGGCAGGTATCACACTCCCGGACCCCTTAGCGAGACTCCCATGAGCCCCTGGAGCAGGTGTCGCACTCCCTGACCCCTCAGCGAGACTCCCATGAGCCCCTGGGGCAGGTATCACACTCCCTGACCCCTCAGCGAGACTCCCATGAGCCCCTGGGGCAGGTAGCACACTCCCGGACCCCTTAGCGAGACTCCCCATGAACGCCTGGGGCAGGTATCGCCCCCCCCCCCTTAGCGAGACTCCCATGAGCCCCTGGGGCAGGTGTCACCCCCCCCTTAGTGAGACTCCCATGAGCCCCTGGGGCAGGTGTCATGCCTCCCTCCCCCCTTACCGAGACTCCCATGAGCCCCTGGGGCAGGTGTCGCCCCCCACCTTAGCGAGACTCCTGCTGCCGGCACCCAGCGCCGAGAGGCTAAACAACAGCAGGGGTTCGCTACCCGGTGTGCGTCACCCAATCATCACAACGGGGTGGAGAAGCAGAAAAGTTTATTTGCAGCTGCAAAAAGGTACAGGGAGAATAGAATCTCAAATCCTGCACACCGAGCAGGAAGTTACACAGGCTTTTATAAATTTTTGGTTTTTTAGCATACTTATTTAATAGCAAGCTGCCCTAAGTATTTATATAGCCAGCCAATCCAGTTTTCAGCTAGTTTTTTTGTTTCTTGTATTATTTGTTAAACCATAGATAAAGCTGCTTTATTTAGCCTTGTTTTTTTATATTTGCCCTGTTTGCCTTGCTTAGTTTTAGGCAATTTGACTCTGCAACATATTGTTGCAGATCCTCAGCATAACTGCTGCGAGTGCCTCCAGGCGGGGGGGCCAAGGACACTTGGGCCTAGTACGAGGGGGCTTCATCGACACTCGTGGTTTTCCATTTTTTTGAGTTATTTAGTGGCCATGCCCCAGTGTTTTTAACAACTCCCTCCTTGGAGAACACTCAACAACCTTGGCTCTGAGTTTTCTTACTTGGGCTACTTATTTTTTTATAACAGGATTTTGCGTAAGCACTTTGTGATAACCCTGAAGAGAATGACTTATTAACTTTTGCAAAAGGGCCTTAACACATGATACTGCACAGCATAATACCGGTAATACAAGCAATACAGGAAAGAGAAGTTTCAATAGCAGGCTAAAAAAACCACCAAGCCAAGACGACAAACCCCAGCCTGAAAACAAGGTTTGCAACCAATCGCTCTCGGGGGCAGTATAGGCAACCTGTGCTCCGGCTCGGGCATGGGCCTCAGCCTGTACCACCTTTTCATAGATTTTATAACTGTTATTATTTACATATACATAACATTGGGGCCCGACGAGGGCACAAACGCTTCCTTGGGATGCCAAGAGATAGTCCAAAGCCAGCCTGTTTTGGAGGGAAAACGTCCTGAGCTGCTGTACCTTTTTATTTAATGTTTTTATTGCTGATTTTAAATTACTAACCGAGTTTTTTAACTTTAAGGCCATTTTTGAAGTACCATTTGCAGCCTTACAGTATAGTGGCTTATACATGCCATGGCTGGCCGGGTAAACGGTGGCGCTATTCCCAGCACAGAGCACCCTACAAGCTTCTCGGTTGTGAGGGAATTCTTTATATTGCCCTTTAATGCCGTAGTCAGTCGCCGCAGGGTCTTTTCTTGTGACTTAACAGAGGTGTCTCGGGCATTTTTAATTTTTTTTTTGGGCAGTGTGGCAGTTGTTGACAGATGAGGAACTCCACGAGCTATATAACACCTACCTGTCCAGTTGGCTGGCAGCACCTTGTAAGCCTTTTGGCCACATACAAAATAGTGACCCTGTAGGGCCCAGTAAGGACTGTTTCTTAAGGGGATTCCTGGGATATTTAAAACTGTTTTTTTAAACAGTTCATATGCCCCTAAGGGGACATTCCATTCTCCTGATTGGGTGCAAGTGGGGGCGTTTTTAATTGTGCCCTTTAAATTACACTCGCCATAGGGACCACTACAAACTTATCATTGGCTGGCTATGTTGGAGATATTAACTGGACAGCAAGTTATATTTCCAAACCTTTTTTTTGTGGTAAGATTATTTGTAAGAGTTTTCCTAAAAGGGGAGGAACCATTACACCCACACTGTTGGCCTCCCCTTTTGGTTTTTATTTAATACCCATCAGCCCACTGTGTAATAACACAGGAGCTTTTTCCCACAGGACGCCCATAGTGATTAGACTGGTTTCGGGTAAAACATAACACTCCCTCAGTGAGTTCTGCAACTGTATACTCCTGGTCCTGATAGGTGGCCTGCTGTAAAGAGGTCTTATTCCAGAACGGCGAGTCCCTTCTTTCCTGCTTTTTGGTGGCGGCTAATTCTGGTAGGGTCAAGGGAAGCATGTCAAGGGGCATTCCCGTTTGGGGGACAGTGGAGTCGGAGCACACACCCAGCAATCAGTCTGGTTTGTTAAAGTAGCAACATGGTGCGCAAGCAAAACAAAGGAGTTATGCTCCCGATATGCACAGTTTGGAAATACCAATACAGAGAATAACAATGTTACCCAATTAATTATCACCAGAGTCTTCCCAACCCAGGGTCTCCAGTACCTGGGTGGGCCCATTTTAGCGTTAAGATGCCCACTATTTGTGTCTTTTAAACCGTAGCTTTAGCCAGAGATCGTCACTAGATGAGGAGTCAGCAGGTTGGACGGTCCACTGTTCTGCTGACGAGGGGGCGGGTACTGCCTTCAGACGAGAGTGATGGATCCAGTTCTTGTGTCCCTCGATCTTTGCCGCTGTATGGGAGACCAGCAGGACAGTATAGGGTCCTTTCCACTTTTCCTGGAGAGGCTCGTCTTTCCAGGTGCGAACAAGCACCGAGTTACCAGTCTATAAGGAGTAGACAGGAGAGTCCAAGGGGAGAGGCTGGGAATTCTTGCTATACCTGTGAAGAGACAAGAGAACAGCAGACAGGGAACACATATACTGTGACAAAAAACCATTACCCAACTCCCATTCCCCTGACAGAACCGGGGTGCCATTCATAGGCCATGCCCTTTTAAACATCATTTTAAAGGGACTAAGCCCTAATTTACCCTTAGGGAGAACGCAGATACGAAGTAGGACGAGGGGCAAAGCATCAGGCCATCGCAGTGCGGCTTCTTGGCACACTTTTGAGAGATGCCGTTTACGGGTCTGATTGGTACGCTTCACTACCCCACTGGCTTGCGGTCTCCAGGGCGTATGGAGTTTCCAGGGGATCTGTAAGGCATGTGAGATGCTTTGAATGATTTTTGACGTGAAGTGTGTCCCGTTGTCAGATTCCATCCACCGGGGGAGTCCAAAGCGAGGAATGATCTCCTTAACAAACTTGAGGGCCACTGTTCTGGCAGTGCAGTTACGGCATGGGAAGGCTTCTGGCCATCCGCTGAACCGATCCACTATAACTAGGAGATATTTGAACGCTTGGGTCTGGGGAAACTCAGTAAAGTCTATTTGCCACACTTGTTCGGGACCCAGAATGGGTTCTAGGGCAGCTGGTGGCACAGGATGTCCCAGTCGGGGGTTATTTTTTTGGCAGACTAAACAGTCTGCTTGTACCTGGGCAGCCAGGGGTTGGAGTCCGGAAGTGATAAAGTATTTTCCCATTAGCTGGATAAGTGCTTCCCTGCCAGCATGAGTGGTTTGATGTAGTTTCTGCCGGATTAGGCCCTTTGGTAGGAGGACCTTCCCTTCTGGGGAATGGAGCCATCCCTCCTTTTCCCGGAGACCGAGTTTGTCAGTGAGCTGTCTCTCCTCCCCAGAGTACTGAGGGGTTGGAAGCTCCCCTACTGATGGGATAAGGGCAGCATATGGGCGTTCTCAGTCTGAGGGGATGGCAGGGTGGCAGCATGCTTAGCCTCTCTATTTGCCCGGGCGTTACCTCTGGCCACATCTTGATTTTCCCTCTGATGGGCTTTACAGTGTACCACCGCCACTTCCGAGGGAAGTTGTACGGCTTCTAGGAGCGGGAGGATTTGGGGCCCGTACTTGACTGGGGAGCCTTGGGCTGTCAGCATTCCCCTTTGCTTCCATAGGCCAGCATGAGCATACAGCACACCAAAAGCATACTTTGAATCAGTAAAAATGTTGACCCGCTTTCCTTTTGACAGTTCAAGTGCACGGGTCAGGGCTATTAGTTCGGCAAGCTGGGCAGAGGTCCCAGCAGGCAAACCTTCAGCTTCCACAGTGTCATGGAGGGTCACAACAGCATAACCCGCCCTCCTTTGCCCATCTATTACAGTACTGCTACCATCAGTGTACCACTCATAATCTGCATTTGGGAGGGGTACATCCTTTAAATCCGGACGGCTGGAGTACTGGGCATCTATGATCTCTAAACAGTCATGTTTCTGTTCCTCTGTTTCTGGCAAGAGGGTGGCTGGGTTAAGGGAGGGGCAAGGCTGTAAGGTGGCTTCAGAGTTCTCTAACAGCTTAGCCTGGTACCGAGCAATCCGAGCCTGGGTGAGCCAAAGCCCTCCCTTTGCATCCAATAAGGCTCGGACCATATGGGGAGTATAGATTTGCATAACCCCTTCCAATGTTAGCTTCTCGGCTTCCTCAAGCACTAGGGCAGTAGCTGCGACCGCCCGTAAACATGCCGGCCAACCCTTTGCAACCTGATCCAGTTACTTAGAAAAATAAGCCACGGGACGTCATGCTCCTAACAGCTGTGTGAGCACTCCTAGGGCCTCCCCGTTTTGTTCATGTACATACAACTGAAACGGCTTAGAGAGATCATAGAATCATAGAATATCAGGGTTGGAAGGGACCCCAGAAGGTCATCTAGTCCAACCCCCTGCTCGAAGCAGGACCAATTCCCAGTTAAATCATCCCAGCCAGGGCTTTGTCAAGCCTGACCTTAAAAACCTCTAAGGAAGGAGATTCCCCCACCTCCCTAGGTAACGCATTCCAGTGTTTCACCACCCTCTTAGTGAAAAAGTTTTTCCTAATATCCAATCTAAACCTCCCCCATTGCAACTTGAGACCATTACTCCTCGTTCTGTCATCTGCTACCATTGAGAACAGTCTAGAGCCATCCTCTTTGGAACCCCCCTTTCAGGTAGTTGAAAGCAGCTATCAAATCCCCCCTCATTCTTCTCTTCTGCAGACTAAACAATCCCAGCTCCCTCAGCCTCTCCTCATAAGTCATGTGCTCTAGACCCCTAATCATTTTTGTTGCCCTTCGCTGGACTCTCTCCAATTTATCCACATCCTTCTTGTAGTGTGGGGCCCAAAACTGGACACAGTACTCCAGATGAGGCCTCACCAGTGTCGAATAGAGGGGAACGATCACGTCCCTCGATCTGCTCGCTATGCCCCTACTTATACATCCCAAAATGCCATTGGCCTTCTTGGCAACAAGGGCACACTGCTGACTCATATCCAGCTTCTCGTCCACTGTAACCCCTAGGTCCTTTTCCGCAGAACTGCTGCCTAGCCATTCGGTCCCTAGTCTGTAGCGGTGCATTGGATTCTTCCATCCTAAGTGCAGGACCCTGCACTTATCCTTATTGAACCTCATCAGATTTCTTTTGGCCCAATCCTCCAATTTGTCTAGGTCCTTCTGTATCCTATCCCTCCCCTCCAGCGTATCTACCACTCCTCCCAGTTTAGTATCATCCGCAAATTTGCTGAGATCCGGCAGGCCCAGAGCCGGGGCTTCCATTAATTTCTTTTTTAAGATTTTAAATGCCCCGTCAGCCTCTGGGGTCCAATAGAAGGGGTCATGATTTGCTTCTTTTACACAGTCGTACAGGGGTTTAGCCCACAGTCCAAACTCTGGGATCCATATCCTGCAAAAGCCTGCCATACCCAGAAATGACCTGAGCCGCTTACGATTACTTGGGGTAGGAACTTGACAGATAGCTTTCTTTTTTTGCTTGAAAGCTGACGCTCCCCCTGCCGTATGTGAAACCCGAGGTACCATACCTCTGGGAGGACAATTTGAGCCTTACTCCGTGCTAGCTGATATCCCCGGAGTCCAATAAAATTCAGGAGGCTCACGGTGGCTTTAAGGCAGGGGGTTTGGCCCACAGTGGCAATTAACAAATCATTTACATACTGCAGAAGGAGGGCCTTCTCATTATCCCACTCCTTTAGGTCCCTGGCCAGAGCCTGGCCAAAGAGGGTGGGGGAGTTTTTAAATCCCTGGGCCAACACTGTTCAGCAAAGTTGCTTTTTAACCCTTTTTCGGTCCTCCCACTCGAAGGAGAAAATCTCCTGTGACAGGGTGGCAACTGGGATGGTAAAGAAAGCATCTTTCAAATCGAGGACTGAAAAATGGGTATATCCCCCTATAGAAGCCAATAAGGTATACAGGTTAGGGACAAGAGGGTGCAAAGTCTTAACCCGTTTATTGACTGCCCCTTAGGTCCTGTACTAGCCAATACGTGCCATTAGGCTTCTGTATGGGTAGAATGGGAGTGTTCCAGGCTGACTGACATTCCCAGAGAATACCATATATTAGGAATCGATTTATAGTTTTTTGTAAACCTTTTTCGGCTTTTCTTTTGATTGGATACTGTTTTACTTGCACTGGGCCTTTCCCTGGTATGAGTTGAATAGTAATGGGGGTCTGGTGGGTGGCCTTTCCTGGGATTCCTGATGCCCACACGAGGGGGTACACCTGGTCTTCCCACGGGCTCCATTCTGGGGCTTCCATGGCTGAGGGCTCAACTGCAAGGGTCATAATTTATGCATTCTTAGGGGGTAAGGTAAGGGTTATTTCATCCTTAGTAAAATGCAGGGTGGCACCGAGGTGACAAAGCAGATCCCGTCCCAGCAGAGGTGTTGGACACTCAGGGAGGTATACCAGCTTGTGGGATATAGTCCTGTTTCCCAAAGCGCATTCCGCTGGGGCATACACTGGGCACTTGGTGTCCCTGCCTGTGGCTCCCACCACAGTAAGGGAATCTGCTACCGGCAACTGAAGGGGTCGATTTACAGCAGTTCGGGCCGCTTTAGCGTCCACTAAAAAATTTATTTCTGAGCTTTTTACCCGCATCTTTACTCGGGGTTCTGGGGGTAGGGTGGTCCGTCTCCCCTGACACCCCTATTCCTGCTCCGCCATTGCCATTAGAGAGGCACCCCCCTTTTTTTGGGGGGGGGCACTCATTTTTCCAGTGTTTCTCTTGTCGACACAAGGCACACTGGTTGCGACCCAGTCGTCTCTTCTGCAAGCCCGGACGTTCGCGTCCACGGCTTCTTCCTCCCCAGCCACTTCCCTTAGTGCTGGCCTGTACCGCTGTTACCATCAGTGTCACTTGCTTTTTTGTTTTGTTTTGTTTTTTTTAGACTGTAAGCTTGGTTTGCAGTCTCTAAGATTTGTGCCATGGTCATGCCCATTACATTTTTTTTTTTGTAACTTTTTTTTAATATCAGGGGCTGCTCTGCTTGTAAAAATTCCCTTAATAATTGACTCAGTTGTCTGATCATTGGGGTCAGCATTAGTGTTCTGTTGAATTGTGTCCCGAATACGCTGTAGAAAGGCCCCTGGGCTTTTTTTTAAATCCTGCATTACTTCCTATGGCTTTGCCCAATTATTATGTCGGACAGCCGAGTGACGGAGTCCATGCAAAAGCAACTTCTTATAGGAGGTAAGGCGGGTCATATTCCCATGATCATTTGGATCCCACCTGGGGTCTGCTCGGGGGACTTGTGCATCCGGGTCAGGGACATTAATACAATCCCGGTCGTATTGTTTCTGTGCCTTTTTCCTTGCCTTGGACACAACCTGTTGTCTTTCAACCTTAGACAATAGGGTTCGCAAGAGGATGTTACAATCATCCCGGTCTGGCTTGTGACTGCTGAGGCACCCCTCAAAGACTGATATAAACCTGCTTGGGTTGGTGGAAAACTCTCCTGCCTGTGCTTTGAAAGCAGCCAAATTCACAGGATTAAAGGGCACATGAGTATAAACCTGCATAGTCACGGCCGGACGCCTGTCTCATCCAGACCGGGCGACTTTAGTTTTGGTGATTAAGGGATATAGGCCAACCATTGGGGACTTACAAGGTGTGAGTGTAGGGGCCGAAGGGGACACCGGCTCTGCCATTACAGTGGGGGTGGGGGTCTGGGGACTAACATTAGCTGCTACCGAACCAGTCGGAGTCAGATTACAGTGCTGTAAAATATCTGGTCGAGTACATAAAGCCAGAAACAAATGCGTATACATATGTTCATTCCATTTTTTTGTTTTTTGACAGAACAGGAGTAACTGAAGGATCGTGTTGTAATTAATTGACCCTCCTGGTGGCCACCACTCCTGGTCCTTTAGTTGATATTGAGGCCAGTTAACTGTACAGAATCATTTTAATTGGCTTTTAGTTATTGGATCCGCACCAAATACCTTCCAGTTTGCTAGAATGCATTCTAGGGGCGTACACCGTGCCCTAACCCCCGAGCTCTGTCCCTGTCCCATGCCTACAGGGTAACTCTGGGCATCCCCAGGTTTCAACAGAGCATACAATCTGGATTTTAAAAGGTTCCTACTTTATTCCAGGGATCGGTTCCTCACCGTTGTCCGCAGCTGCTTCTCCACTATATGAGTGCGTTGCACCGTTGTGCCCTCCGGGGCCGATCAAATCGCATTTTTTCTGAGGCCCCCGATGAACTCACCGGTGCGCACTGGGCGTTGGTTCTCGCCGCAATCCTTGACCTCCAGGAGGGGTCTGGGCAAGGCTAAATAACAGCCTCGTGGCCCACCCAAGGATGCCAAAAGCTGTTGCCGGCACCCAGTGCCGAGAGGCTAAACAACAGCTGGGATTGGTTTGCTACCTGGTGTGCGTCACCCAATCATCACAACGGGGTGGAGAAGCAGAAAAGTTTATTTGCAGCTGCAAAAAGGTACAGGGAGAATAGAATCTCAAATCCTGCACACAGAGCAGGAAGTTACACAGGCTTTTATACATTTTTTTTTTAGCATACTTATTTAATAGCAAGCTGCCCTAAGTATTTACATTGCCAGCCAATTCAGTTTTCAGCTAGTTTTTTTTGTTTTTTGTATTATTTGTTAAACCATACATAAAGCTGCTTTATTTAGCATTGATTTCAGACTAACAACCGTGTCAGTCTGTATTCGCAAAAAGAAAAGGAGTACTTGTGGCACCTTAGAGACTAATCAATTTATTTGAGCATGCATCCGATGAAGTGAGCTGTAGCTCACGAAAGCTTATGCTCAAATAAATTGGTTAGTCTCTAAGATGCCATTAGTACTCCTTTTCTTTTTATTTAGCATTGTTTTTTTATATTTGCCCTGTTTGGCCTTGCTTAGTTTTAGGCAGTCTGACTCTCCAACCTATTGTTGCAGATCCTCAGCATAACTGCTGCGAGTGCCTCCAGGCGGGGGGGCCAACGACACTTGGGCCTAGTGCGAGGGGGCTTCATTGACACTCGTGGTTTTCCATTTTTTTGAGTTATTTAGTGGCCATGCCCCGAGACTCCCATGAGCCCCTGGGGCAGGTGTCACACTCCCTGACCCCTTAGCGAGACTCCCATGAGCCCCTGCGGCAGGTGTCACACTCCCTGACCCCTTAGCGAGACTCCCATGAGCCCCTGGGGCAGCTGTCACACCCACCCACCCCAGCGAGACTCCCATGAGCCCCTGGGCCGGTGTCGTGCCCCCCTCCCCCCTTACCAAGACTCCCATGAGCCCCTGGGGCAGGTGTCACACTCCCTGACCCCTTAGTGAGACTCCCATGAGCCCCTGGGGCAGGTGTCACACTCCCTGACCCCTCAGCGAGACTCCCATGAGCCCCTGGGGCAGGTGTTGTCCTCCCCCCCTTAGCGAGACTCCCATGAGCCCCTGGGGCAGGTGTTGTGTCCCCCTCTCCCCTTCGCGAGACTCCCCATGAGCTCCTGGGGCAGGTGTCACACTCCCTGACCCCTTAGCGAGACTCCCATGAGCCCCTGGGGCAGGTGTCGCCCTCCCCCCCTTAGTGAGACTCCCATGAGCCCCTCGGGCAGGTGTTGTGTCCCCCTCTCCCCTTCGCGAGACTCCCCATGAGCCCCTGGGGCAGGTATCACACTCCCTGACCCCTTAGCGAGACTCCCATGAGCCCCTGGGGCAGGTATCACACCCACCCACCCCAGCGAGACTCCCATGAGCCCCTGGGCCGGTGTCGTGCCCCCCTCCCCCCTTACCGAGACTCCCATGAGCCCCTGGGGCAGGTGTCACACTCCCTGACCCCTTAGTGAGACTCCCATGAGCCCCTGGGGCAGGTGTCACACTCCCTGACCCCTTAGCGAGACTCCCATGAGCCCCTGGGGCAGGTGTCGCCCTCCCCCCCTTAGCGAGACTCCCATGAGCCCCTGGGGCAGGTGTTGTGTCCTCCTCTCCCCTTCGCGAGACTCCCCATGAGCTCCTGGGGCAGGTATCACACTCCCTGACCCCTTAGCGAGACTCCCATGAGCCCCTGGGGCAGGTGTCGCCCTCCCCCCCTTAGCGAGACTCCCATGAGCCCCTGGGGCAGGTGTTGTGTCCCCCTCTCCCCTTCGCGAGACTCCCCATGAGCCCCTGGGGCAGGTATCACACTCCCTGACCCCTTAGCGAGACTCCCATGAGCCCCTGGGGCAGGTGTCGCCCTCCCCCCCTTAGTGAGACTCCCATGAGCCCCTGGGGCAGGTGTTGTGTCCCCCTCTCCCCTTCGCGAGACTCCCCATGAGCCCCTGGGGCAGGTATCACACTCCCTGACCCCTTAGCGAGACTCCCATGAGCCCCTGGGGCAGGTATCACACTCCCTGACCCCTCAGCGAGACTCCCATGAGCCCCTGGGGCAGGTATCGCCCCCCCCCCCTTAGCGAGACTCCCATGAGCCCCTGGGGCAGGTGTTGTGCCCCCCTCTCCCCTTCGCGAGACTCCCCATGAGCCCCTGGGGCAGGTGTCACACTCCCTGACCCCTTAGCGAGACTCCCATGAGCCCCTGGGGCAGGTGTTGTGTCCCCCTCTCCCCTTCGCGAGACTCCGCATGAGCCCCTGGGGCAGGTATCACACTCCCTGACCCCTCAGCGAGACTCCCATGAGCCCCTGGGGCAGGTGTCACACTCCCTGACCCCTCAGCGAGACTCCCATGAGCCCCTGGGGCAGGTATCACACTCCCTGACCCCTCAGCGAGACTCCCATGAGCCCCTGGGGCAGGTGTCACCCTCCCCCCCTTAGCGAGACTCCCATGAGCCCCTGGGGCAGGTGTTGTGTCCCCCTCTCCCCTTCGCGAGACTCCGCATGAGCCCCTGGGGCAGGTATCACACTCCCTGACCCCTTAGCGAGACTCCCATGAGCCCCTTGGGCAGGTGTCGCCCTCCCCGCCTTAGCGAGACTCCATGAGCCCCTGGGGCAGGTGTTGTGTCCCCCTCTCCCCTTCGCGAGACTCCCCATGAGCCCCTGGGGCAGGTATCACACTCCCTGACCCCTCAGCGAGACTCCCATGAGCCCCTGGGGCAGGTGTCACACTCCCTGACCCCTCAGCGAGACTCCCATGAGCCCCTGGGGCAGGTATCACACTCCCTGACCCCTCAGCGAGACTCCCATGAGCCCCTGGGGCAGGTGTCACCCTCCCCCCCTTAGCGAGACTCCCATGAGCCCCTGGGGCAGGTGTTGTGTCCCCCTCTCCCCTTCGCGAGACTCCGCATGAGCCCCTGGGGCAGGTATCACACTCCCTGACCCCTTAGCGAGACTCCCATGAGCCCCTTGGGCAGGTGTCGCCCTCCCCGCCTTAGCGAGACTCCATGAGCCCCTGGGGCAGGTGTTGTGTCCCCCTCTCCCCTTCGTGAGACTCCCCATGAGCCCCTGGGGCAGGTATCACACTCCCTGACCCCTCAGCGAGACTCCCAT
Source organism: Chelonia mydas (assembly GCF_015237465.2). Classification (NCBI taxonomy): domain Eukaryota; kingdom Metazoa; phylum Chordata; order Testudines; family Cheloniidae; genus Chelonia; species Chelonia mydas. The sequence continues at coordinate 371,813 of NC_051268.2, read as the reverse complement.
GAGCCCCTGGGGCAGGTGTCACACCCCCCCCCCCAGCGAGACTCCCATGAGCCCCTGGGCCGGTGTCGTGCCCCCCTCCCCCCTTACCGAGACTCCCATGAGCCCCTGGGGCAGGTGTCACACTCCCTGACCCCTTAGTGAGACTCCCATGAGCCCCTGGGGCAGGTGTCACACTCCCTGACCCCTCAGCGAGACTCCCATGAGCCCCTGGGGCAGGTGTCGTCCTCCCCCCCTTAGCGAGACTCCCATGAGCCCCTGGGGCAGGTGTTGTGCCCCCCTCTCCCCTTCGCGAGACTCCCCATGAGCCCCTGGGGCAGGTATCACTCTCCCTGACCCCTTAGCGAGACTCCCATGAGCCCCTGGGGCAGGTATCGCCCTCCCCCCCTTAGCGAGACTCCCATGAGCCCCTGGGGCAGCTGTCACACACCCCCCCTTAGCGAGACTCCCATGAGTCCCTGGGGCAGGGGTCGTGCCTCCCTCCCCCCTTCGTGAGACTCCCATGAGCCCCTGGGGCAGGTGTCACACTCTCTGACCCCTCAGCGAGACTCCCCATGAGCCCCTGGGGCAGGTATCACACTCCCTGACCCCTTAGTGAGAGTCCCATGAGCCCCTGGGGCAGGTGTCGCCCTCCCCCCCTTAGCGAGACTCCCATGAGCCCCTGGGGCAGGTGTCACACTCCCTGACCCCTCAGCGAGACTCCCATGAGCCCCTGGGGCAGGTGTCTCCCCCCCCCTTAGTGAGACTCCCATGAGACCCTGCGGCGGGCGGCCGTTGGGCCGGGCTCCCAACAGCCCCTGCGGCGGGCGGTCACGAGCGCGGGGGGCGGCTCCCGAGGAGCCTTCAGGCCACGCGCCTCATTAATATTCATCGGCTCGCCCCGGCGGTCGGGCGGGGGCGAGGAGCCGGAAGTTGCCCAGCCCGCAGGCCCCGCCCCCTCCCGTCCCCCAGCCCCTGGGCCAATGGCAGCGCGAGGCTCCGCTCGGACGGACGGCGCGGCGGGCCAATGGGCGGGGATAAGAGCGGGGCGGGGCGGGGCGTCAGCTGACGGCGGGGCGCGGAGCGGCCGGTGCTGCCCCGAGATGGTGAGAGCGGGACCCCCCCCCATGGCGCGGGGCGGGAGATTCCCCCGGGGGGGGGCGCCCGGGACCCCCCCCCCATGGCGCGGGGCGGGAGATTCCCCCCGGGGAGGGGGGGCGCCCGGGACCCCCCCCCCCCCCCCCCCCATGGCGCGGGGCGGGAGATTCCCCCCGGGGAGGGGGGGCGCCCGGGACCCCCCCCCCCCCCCCATGGCGCGGGGCGGGAGATTCCCCCCGGGGAGGGGGGGCGCCCGGGACCCCCCCCCCCCATGGCGCGGGGCGGGAGATTCCCCCGGGGGGGGGCGCCCGGGACCCCCCCCCCCCATGGCGCGGGGCGGGAGATTCCCCCCGGGGGGGGGGCGCCCGGGACCCCCCCCCATGGCGCGGGGCGGGAGATTCCCCCCGGGGTGGGGGGGCGCCCGGGACCCCCCCCCCCCCCCCCATGGCGCGGGGCGGGAGATTCCCCCCGGGGAGGGGGGGCGCCCGGGACCCCCCCCCCCCATGGCGCGGGGCGGGAGATTCCCCCCGGGGAGGGGGGGCGCCCGGGGCCCCCCCCCCCCCCATGGCGCGGGGCGGGAGATTCCCCCCGGGGAGGGGGGGCGCCCGGGACCCCCCCCCCCCCATGGGGCGGGGCGGGATATTCCCCCCGGGGCGGGGGGGCGCCCGGGACCCCCCCCCCCCCATGGCGCGGGGCGGGAGATTCCCCCCCGGGAGGGGGGGCGCCCGGGACCCCCCCCCCCCATGGCGCGGGGCGGGAGATTCCCCCCGGGGAGGGGGGGCGCCCGGGACCCCCCCCCCCATGGCGCGGGGCGGGAGATTCCCCCCGGGGAGGGGGGGCGCCCGGGACCCCCCCCCCCATGGCGCGGGGCGGGAGATTCCCCCCGGGGGGGGGGGGCGCCCGGGACCCCCCCCCCCATGGCGCGGGGCGGGAGATTCCCCCGGGGGGGGGCGCCCGGGACCCCCCCCCATGGCGCGGGGCGGGAGATTCCCCCCAGGGAGGGGGGGCGCCCGGGACCCCCCCCCCCCCCCCATGGCGCGGGGCGGGAGATTCCCCCCGGGGGGGGGGGGCGCCCGGGACCCCCCCCCCCCATGGCGCGGGGCGGGAGATTCCCCCCGGGGAGGGGGGGCGCCCGGGACCCCCCCCCCCCCATGGCGCGGGGCGGGAGATTCCCCCCGGGGAGGGGGGGCGCCCGGGACCCCCCCCCCCCATGGCGCGGGGCGGGAGATTCCCCCCGGGGAGGGGGGGCGCCCGGGACCCCCCCCCCCCCATGGCGCGGGGCGGGAGATTCCCCCCGGGGAGGGGGGGCGCCCGGGACCCCCCCCCCCCAGGGCGCGGGGCGGGTGATTCCCCCCGGGGCGGGGGGGCGCCCGGGCCCCCCCCCCCCCATGGCGCGGGGCGGGAGATTCCCCCCGGGGAGGGGGGGCGCCCGGGACCCCCCCCCCCATGGCGCGGGGCGGGAGATTCCCCCCGGGGAGGGGGGGCGCCCGGGACCCCCCCCCCCCATGGCGCGGGGCGGGAGATTCCCCCCGGGGGGGGGCGCCCGGGACCCCCCCCCCCATGGCGCGGGGCGGGAGATTCCCCCCGGGGGGGCCGGGACCCCCCCCCCCGGGCCCCTCTCTCCAGCCTCTGCCCCACACACCTGCTGACCCTCCCCCCCCTCTCCCCCCAGACCACGGCGCTGACCCAGGGGCTGGAGCGGATCCCCGACCAGCTGGGCTACCTGGTGATCTGCGATGGAGCGGTGCTGGCGGTGAGTGGGGGGCCCGGACGCCTGGGTTCCCTCCCCAGCGCTGCGGGGGGGCTGGGAGCCCGGACTCCTGGGTTCTCTCCCCGGCTCTGGGAGGGGAGTGGGGGCGGGTGGGTTAGAGCAGGGGGGGCTGGGAGCCCGGACTCCTGGGTTCTTTCCCCGGCTCTGGGAGGGGAGTGGGGGCGGGTGGGTTAGAGCAGGGGGGGCTGGGAGCCTGTACTCCCTTGCGCTGCTGACCTGCTGTGTGAATTTGGGGGAGGGGGGCTCCACACGCTCTCTAACCCGGGGCTCCCCTGCTCCGCAGTCGGCTGGTGAACTGGAGAACGCCGAGCACACGGCCGGGGTGATCTCGGAGCTGGTGGCCACGGCCTGCGGCTTCCGGCTCCAGCGTGGCCCCGACCCCCCCTTCAAACGCCTCTCGGGTGAGTCTGGGGGGAGGAGAACGCCCGCGGGGGCAGGGGTGTGTGTGCTGGCATGGTGGGGTGGGGAGGAAGGGGGCGCTGCTGCTGTAGGGCTGGGCCCTTTGTCCCAGGCCTTCCCCCCGCCCCGTGCCCACTCCCTGTCTGTGACCCCCCAGGAGTGGTGATACGCCCTCCGCTCCAGAACAGCCTCTGGGACCCCAAGGGGTCTCTTCCCCCCACTCCTGAGACTGACCCACTACACAGACCTCCCCTGCCTGACCCCCGTCAACCCCTTGGGGGGACAGAGGTTTCCTCTCGCTCTCCCATGAGCCTCTGGGGTAGCGAGGGTGGCCACCCCTGACTCTCTCTGTCCCCAGCCCTAGCCGGGGGGTCTCATGCCAAACTCTCTCCCCCCTTAGTGGTGTTCGGGGAACACACCTTCCTGGTGACCGTCTCTGGCCAGAAGATCTTTGTGGTGAAGCGACAGAACCATGTGCGGGAGCCGGTCGCCGTCTGAGCCGCGGGGGCGGGTTCCACATGCGAGTGTGGCTGGGTGAAATTGGGGGGGCTCCCCCCTCAGAGTTCTTGATCTGTGGGGGTCTCGCAGGGGCTGGTTGGGGACCCCCCTGGCTTTCCCCTTGCATTACCTGCCCCCATGGCTGCCTGAATGAAGCCTCTGCACCTGCCAGGCCTAGCTGGGTGGGGTCCCCCACTTCACCAGGGCCCCTGCTGGGGCAGGAGGGCTCCAGAGATGCCCCTGCAAACACCCACCCTGTGGGGACAGGAGGGGAGGCTGCAGCGGTATCTGTGGGGCTTCCTGGAGATATGTGGGGGGAGAGAATAGGCTCCGGCCAGGGGCTTCACTGTAACTGTTCAAGAATAAAGTGTTTTTCCTAGCTGGTCTATGGGGTCTCCTTCTGTGGGGAGAGGGAGGCTGTGCGGCTCCTACCCCTGCCATGCTCCAGAGGAGCCCTTGACTTGCCATGGGTCATTGCTGCCCCTCCTCGCCTTCTGCAACTACAGCCGTGTGGGTCACCTAGGGGGCAGCTCCCCCCTGCTCGCAGGGATGGCTCAGGCTCCCTGCACATGCAGCCAGTGGCACTGGGTCGTTCCCAGGCGGGGGCCGGCTCCCCGCTCTCGGAGCGAGGGGCTGGGGGCTCCCGGCAGCCCCCGTCGCGCGGGGGCCGGCTCCCTGCCAGTCGCCCACTGCTCTGCTTTGGCCTGCAGCTGCCTGGACCATGTGTGTCTCTGGGGCCCAGCCCCCTGCAGTTGCTCCGGCTGCAGTGCCTGGTACCCTCCTGGTCTCTGTCGGGGAGAGGGGGGGTCTGCGCCGTGCATGGTGTTATACCCTCCCCCGACACACAGCAAAGCAGGGCCGGTTCCATCCCATGAGGTTTATTCACAGACACAAATAAAGCCAGTTCAGAGACAAATAAATAACAAAAAAATGTAAATAAAGTGCAGTGGGGGCCCCGGTCCAGCGAGTCCCTGTAGCCACAGGGGGCAACCTAGCCTAGGTAGGCCCCCCCCCCCCACCAACAGCAAGGGCTGGGGAATGTACCTGCAGCGAGGCACGTGGGGCTGGGACCTTCCATGCGGTGGCTCAGGGCTGCGCCAGGCACCTTCCTTCCCTCGGCTGGGATGGGGGCTGGCAAAGCTCATCTAGATAGCAGTGGGAGGGGCAGCCCCAGGGGCTGGGGGGAGCCTGGCTCTCAGGGGATGCTGCCCCAGGGGCTGATAGGAAGGAAGGTGCTCACTCCAGCCCAGCCAGGGCCAAGCAGTACCATGGGTCCCTGCCCCCCAGCTCAGGGGGAATTTGCAGGGCCCCCAAATTAAAAAGGCAATGCAGGAAGCGAAGGGTTTTGTAAACAGTGACTGGGAACCAGCAATGAGATGTGTTCACCCCACCCACCCATAGCCAGGGGTCCCACCCCTGGCACCCCCACAACTGACAGCAGGGAAACAGCAGCAGGATCACCCTGAAAATGGCACCCAGCCCACCCCGCCCTTCACAACACAGTAGCTGTGGCCTCTGCTGCCCCAGCTCCCCCCTCCCACCCAGAATGCAATTCTCACACACACACACACCCACCCATACTGGCCTGCAGCCTACCACATGCTGCTCCCCTGAGTCTGCAGTTCCCTCCCCCCCTTGGCACATGCCAGCCTCCCCCTGCACCCCGTCCATGGTCCCAGGCCTCCAGCAACATGAGCTCCGTGGGGAAGCAGCAGCGAGGCGATGGGGGGGACCAGGAGGGGGGAGGGACGTTTGGCCTCTTCACTTGATGGGCTCCACCACCAGCACCTTGCACTCGCGCTTGGCGATCTTGTCCAGTGACAGGACGCTCTTCTCGGGGGGCAGGTAGAGGGGGCGGCCCACGGGGGAGCCCACAGGCGGGGTGATGGCGCGGCGCTCCATGACGCTACCAGACCTGCCGGGGGGGGGCACCAAGTGTCAGTGTGTGTGGGGGGGTGCTGATTCCACCCCTGCCCCCCAGACAGCTCCCCTGCCACCCCTTCCCTTTTCAACCCACTCCCCTCCCAGAGCCAGGAGAGGGACCCAGGAGTCCTGCCTCCCACCAGCCATGTGTATGGGGGGGGGAAGCACAGATGCCCTCACCTGATTGGCCACCCTAGTGCAGACAGGTGAATGAAGGGGAGGGGCCCAATGTTAGAGCCCCGCCTCCCCCAGGCTCCACCCACTGGCCAGGCTCCTTCCCCCCTTAAATACTCCAGCGCTTCTGGGTGGAGGTCTCTGGGACTGAAGACTCCAAGCCTCCCCCAGTCCCCCTGGCCCTCAGCAGCCCCCCACCCCCCTGCACACCTCATGAGGTGGCTGCGGGAAGGCTGCTGGTGGGAGAAGGACTGGGACCGGCCCAGCCCAGCCTGGTGCCGCTCGACCAGGTCCCGCACAGCCGGGCTGCCAGGGCTGCTCCTGCGCGAGATGGGCCGGGCGTCGGGGGGTGGGTTCGAGACGCTCGCCGTGAACTGCAGCTTCAGCTTCATGTGCTGGGAGAGCTGAGGGGAGGAGAGATGATAGCACAGAAACTGCCCCTCCCTGCACCCCCCCCCCCCAAGAACCCAGGAGTCCTGGCTCCCAGCCCCCCCTGTTCTAACCCACCAGCCCCCACTCCCCTCCCAGAGCTGGGAGAGAACCCAAGAGTCCTGGCTCCCAGCCCCCCCTGTTCTAACCCACCAGCCCCCACTCCCCTCCCAGAGCTGGGGAGAGAACCCAGGAGTCCTGGCTCCCAGCCCCCCTGCTCTAACCCACCAGCCCTCGCTCCCCTCCCAGAGCCGGGAGAGAACCCAAGAGTCCTGGCTCCCAGCCCCTCCCTGTTCTAACTTACCAGCTCCCACTCCCCTCCCAGAGCTGGGGAGAGAACCCAGGAGTCCTGGCTCCCAGCCCCCCTGCTCTAACCCACCAGGCCTCGCTCCCCTCCCAGAGCCGGGGAGAGAACCCAGGTGTCCTGGCTCCCAGCCCCCAGGGAGGGCCAGGCGGGCGGGTACCTCGAAGAGGCCGGCGCGGAGGGCCTGGAAGGCGACCTGGATGGTCAGGGCGCTGCCCTTGCGGGAGTAGCCCAGGCTGTTGAGAGGAGTGTGGCAGACGATGGCGTCCAGGGCTGCCTGCGTGGCCCGGCGCTCCTCGCTGGACAGCTTCTTCCCTGGGGGTGGGGAGGGGTCAGAGCCGCCTGGAGCCCCCCGCGGGCCCCACAATGCCAGCCCCCCGCCAAACTCCCACCCCCTCCCAGCGTTCCCAGCCCCACCTGACCCCTCCCAGCGTTCCCAGCCCCCCGCCGACCCCTCCCAGCCGCACCTGACCCCTCCCAGCCCCCCACCGAACCCCCAGCTCCAGGCCGCTCCAGGCCACCCCAGCCTGCTCACGGTCCCCACAGCTCCATCCTGCACGCCCCCCATGCCCACCAGCCGTGGCCTTGCCCACATCACAACACCAGGCCCCTGCAGCCCCGCCCACCGGCCGCGGCCCCGCCCACCGGCCGCGGCGCTCTCCGGGGTCCAGACCAGCCGCACAGCCAGGAAGTCCTGCAGGTTGTTGAGCAGGGTGTAGGTGACGGTGAAGCGTCGGCGCAGGGGCACGGGCGACTCGCAGGCTGCCGTCATCACGAATCGCGGCCGGTCCAGCCGGATGCTGGGCAGCCTGGGAACAGAACATAAGAACAGCCAGACTGGGTCACAGCAAAGGTCCATCCAGCCCAGTGTCCTGTCTGCCGACAGTGGCCAGGGCCAGGTGCCCCAGAGGGAATGGACCGAACAGGGAATCACCAAGTGATCCATCCCCTGTAGCCCATTGCCAGCTTCTGGTAAACAGAGGCCAGGGCCACCATCCCTGACCATCCTGGCTAATAGCCATTGCTGGACCTGCCTTCCAGGAACTTCTCTAGTTTTTTTTTTTTAACCCTGTTACAGTCTTGGCCTTCACCACATCCTCTGGCAAGGAGTTCCACAAGTTGACTGTGCGTTGTGTGAAGAAATACTTCCTTTGGTTTGTTTCAAACCTGCTGCCTGTTCGTTTCATTTGGTGGCCCCTAGTTCTTGTGTTATGAGAAGTAAACAACACTTCCTTATTTACTTTCTCTACACCCATCATGATTTTACACATCTCTCTCATAATATCCCCCCCTTTGTCGTCTCTTTTCCAAGCTGAAAAGTTCCAGTCTTATTAATCTCTCCTCTTACAGCAGCCGTTCCGTACCCCTAATCTTTTTTGTTGCCCTTTTCTGAACTTTTTCCAATTCCAATATGTCTTTTTTGAGATGGGGCGACCACATCTGCACCCAATATTCAAGAGGTGGACGTACCATGGATTTATATAGAGGCAACATGATATTTTCTGTCCTATTACCTAACCCTTTCTTAATGATTCCCAGCATTCTGTTCGCTTTTTTGATGGCCGCTGCACATTGAGTGGATGTTTTCAGAGAACTATCCACAATGACCCCAAGATCTCTCTCTTGAGTGGTGACAGCTAATTTAGACTCCTTCATTTTATACATATAGTTGGGATGATGTTTTCCAATGAGCATCACTTTGCATTTATCAACACTGAATTTCATCTGCCATTTTGTTGCCCAGTCACCCAGTTTTGAGAGATCGCTTTGTAACTCTTCCCAGTCTGCCTGGGACTTAACTATCCTGAGTAGTTTTGTATCGTCTGCAAATTTTGCCACCTCACTGTTTACCCCTTTTTCCAGATCATTTATGAATATGTTGAATAGGCCTGGGCCCAGTACAGACCCCTGGGGGACACCACTATTCACCTCTCTCCACTCTGAAAACTGACCATTTATACCTCCCCGGTGTTTCCTGTCTTTTACCCAGTTACTGATCGAGGAGGGGACCTTCCCTCTTATCCCATAACAGCTGACTTTGCGTAAGAGCCTTTGGTGCGGGACCTTGTCAAAGGCTTTCTGAAAATCTAAGTACGCTACATCCACTGGATTCCCCTTGTCCACGTGCTTGTTGACCCCCTCCAGGAATTCTAGCAGATGGGCGAGGCAGGATTTCCCTTTGCTAAAACCATGTTGACTCTTCCCCAACAAATTATGTTCATCTCTGTGTCTGACAATTTTGTTCTTTACTAGAGTTTCAGCCAGTTTGCTCGGTACTGAAGTCCGGCTCACTGGCCTGTAATTGCTCCGGGCGGAGGGGAGCCCAGGGCCAGGAAGGCGTCAAAGCTGGGGAGGGCCCAGGACAGAGGGAGCCCTGAACCATCAGAGTCGGGGGGTTCTCACCTGTAATGGGTGTAGATGCTGCTGGTGAAGGGGAGTTTGGGTGTCGACCACTGAACCACGGCCACCAGGGGGACCTCGAGACCCTGGGGGAGCAGGGGGCAGAGTGAGTAACAGCCCCATGGCCCTGCCCCCAGTCCTATCCCCTCTGCCTTCTGGCCCTTTCCCCTCCTTGCCCTTTCCCCTCCTTCTGCCCTGTGGCCCCACCCCCCATGGCCCGACCCCCTCACAGCCTGTCCCCGCCCCCTGCCCTCGCCCCTTGCACCCACCTCCTTGGTGTCCTCCTGGGGCCGCTCAGGTGCCTGCAGCTGGAAGAGGAAGTTCTGCTCCTCCAGGGCACTCAAGGCGCAGGGGCAGCCGGAGCCGGCGCCGGCCACGCGGCAGAAGGCGCCGACGGGCACCTCACCAGAGTGATGGCTGAGGCGGGGAAGGAGGGAGGGAGCGTTAGCCCCACAGCCTGCCCCACAGATACCCCCCTGCTCCTTCCCACGGCACTCCCCGACACTGACCCCCCCCGCCCCCACTCACCAGACGTCGTCGACCAGCAGCACGGAGCCATCGGGCAGCATGGGCAGGTAGCTGGCGTTGAAGTTGGGCAGGATGCGGACGTCCCACAGGGAGATTTCCTCCTGGGAGCAGCCATTCAGCACTGGGGAGGCGGGCGGGTCAGAGACAGGGAGCCCCACGCTCAGACCCCCCCCTACCCCCACGGCTCCAGGGCCCCCGCCGTCCTGCCATCCCTCCCGCCACGGCTCCAGGGCCTCCGCCGTCCTGCCATCCCTCCCGGCACGGCTCCAGGGACTCCCCCAGTCCCGCCCCCCACGGCCCCTGCCCCCCGTCCTGCCATCCCTCCCGCCACGGCTCCAGGGCCCCCGCCGTCGTGCCATCCCTCCCGCCACGGCTCCAGGGACTCCCCCAGCCCTGCCCCCCACGGACCCTGCCCCCCGTCCTGCCATCCCTCCCCCCACGGCTCCCCCGTTACCCTTGAGCACGGTGAGGTATTTCCCAGAGACGTTCAGCTGGCGGCACCTGAGCCCCGGAGGGGGCAGCACGGTCAGCATGGTGCTCACTGCGGGCGCAAAGGGCAGGGGTCAGAGCGGTCCCGGGGGGAAAGGTCGGAGGGGGGTCGGGAGTGATCCTGGGAGGGGCTGCGTCTGTCGGCTGCCCCATGGGGCAGGCGCTGTCAGTCTGGGCTGAGGGGCAGGGGCTGAGGGGCGCCATGGGGCGGGGCCAGGGGGCTGCACCTACCTTGGGCTTTGAAGGCCCCCTGCTCCTCGCGGAAGAGCTGGGCCGGCGCCCGGTTCTGCAGCAGGCTCAGGTACCCCCGTTCCCGCACCTCCGGCGCCTCCTGTTCCCGCTTCCACACCGTGACCACGATCTGCGGAGGGGTGGGGGGTGTCAGCGCTGGGGGGCTGGCCCCACTCCCACCCCCCCACAGGTCCCCCCCCCAGCCGCCTTGTCCCACAGGGCCCCGGCCCCCCTCACTCACCTTGGCCTTGACAGTCCCGGGGGGCAGGTTGTCCAGGGAAATCGTCAGGGGGAAAATGACCTCGTCCGTGCAGACGATCGGCTCCTCCACCGGTATCTGGGGCGGGGGAGGGATTGGGGGGGGGCATCAGTGCCACAGTGACCCCAACCCCGACCGGCAGCCCCCATGTCCCCCCAGGTGCCCCTCACTCCTGACCCACAGCCCCCCACCATGTTGATCCTCACTCCTGACCCGCAACACCCAGTACCCGCCCCTTGCTCCTGCCCGAGAACGCCCCCCGGGTTCCCCGCGCTGCACCCCACAGCCCCCCCAAACCCCTGAGCCCCCCCACCCCTGGGTGCCCCTTGCTCCCGACCCACAACCCTCCCCCGCTGGGTTCCCCTCGCGCCCACCCCACAGCCCCCACCCGCCCAGCGCCCCTCGCTCCTGTCCCACAGCACCCCACGCCCCCTCTCACCCCGGCGGCCGGCCGCCCCAGGGGTCCCTGGCCGTGGGTTAGCAGGGGCCGGCAGTCCCGGAAGAAGCCGGGGGCCGGAGGAGCCGTGTCCCCGTCCCCCCCCGGCTCCTCGGGGGGCTCCCCGTCCCCCTCGCCCCCCGGGTCGACCGCCCCAGGGCTGACGCTGGCCAGGGCGGCCAGGGAGGAGCCCAGCTCCCCCCAGGGGGTGCGGGCGCCCCCCGGCCCCGGCCGGCCCCGCAGCACCAGCAGGAAGCGGACGGTCTCGCCCAGGTAGAGGTGGTTGCGCCGGGGCAGCGCCCGGTACCGGCCCGGCTCGCCCCGCAGCAGCTCCCGGGCCGGGAAGGGCACGGCCGGGAAGTACATGAAGTAATCGCACTGCGCCTCCATGGTGTGGGGGGGGGGCTGGAGGGAGGATCTGGGGGGCTGGGGAATGAGGGGCTGGGGAACTGGGGCAGTGGGGGGCCCCTGGAGGGATCTCGGGCAGTGGGAGGATCTGGGGGGCCGGGCTGGGGGGTCGGGGCCCTGCAGGGACTAGGCTGGGATCCTGGGGCACTGGAGGTCTAGGGGGGGAAGGGGATCTGGGGGAGGCTGGGGGGGGGCGCTGGGGATGGGATTCCAGGTGCTGGGGCAGTGCGGGACCTGGGGGGCCGTGAGGACCCGGGGGGGGGCACTGGTGGATCTGGAGGGGGCCGGGGGGTCGCTAGGGCGCTGGGGCCGGAGGGGACCGGGGGGGGCGCTAGGACGAGGGGGGGCCGCTGGGGGGGCGCTAGTGGATCCGGAGGGGACCGGGGGGGCGCCAGGACCCGGGGGGGCGGGGAGGTCGCTGGTGGATCCGGAGGGAACGGGGGGGCGCTAGGACCCGGGGAGGGCGGGGGGGGTCGCTGGGGGGGGGCTGGTGGATCCGGGGGGGGGCGCTAGGACCCGGGGCGGGAGGGGGGGTTGGTGGGACCGGGGGGGGTCCGCTGGTGGATCCGGAGGGGACGGGGGGACGCTAGGACCCGGGGCGGGCGCTGGGGCCGGCGGGTCCCGCTCTCGGGGGGGTCCCGGGCCGGGCGCTGCAGCCGAGGCCGGGCGCGGAGGGGGCGGAGCCAGAGCGGCCGGCGGGGAGTGGGGGGGCAGGGCGCGCAGCCGAGCGCCGAGCGCATCGATCGGAGCGAGCGCGTGGGGGGAGGTGCTAGCGGGGAAACGGCCCCGCCCCCTGTGCCCCCCAGGACTGGCTGGGGGAAGCCCCGCCCCCAGGGACCCGGCGAAAGGGTGATGGACACAGCCAGTGACCAATCCCGGTGCTAGAATGAGGCGGGACTTCCTGGATTCCCCCCCCTCGAAGCTGGGATGTGACGGATCGAGCCGCTGCCCAACCCCGACCCTGGAAGGCCCTGAGGAGGCGGGACTTCCTGGTAGGCCAGGGCAAGGCCCAGGGAATGATGGACAGGTAAGGAGGCCAATTCTGCTCCTGGGAGCTCCTCAGGGGGCGGGACTTCCGAGGTTGCGGGAACCTGAGGCCCAGCATGATAGACAGGCCCAGAGGCCAATCCACAGCCCTGGAACGCCCTGTGGGGGCGGGACTTCCTGGATTGCCCAGGGGAGGATTGACGGTTCCCGGGCCCAATAACCGTTGGGGCCCCTGCTCGGGGTCCTGCCCCAGGGAGCTTGGCCCAGCCTGGGCCTCTGGCCCTGGGCTGCCCCCCAACCTGCCCCCCACCAACTGGGTGGGGGCCGGGCTTGTGCTGCCGGACTGGGGGAGGGGAGGGGCGGGGGGGGCTTCGGCTTCCCATCTTGCTCTTCTATGCACCCCCCTCCTCAAGCCTCCTCCCACTTAATGCCCCCCCCCGGGGCCCCTCTTCTGTCCCCCTCCCCCAGCCCCCCACCCCCCCGGGGCCCGTTCCCTCTCTGCACCGCCCTCTGGGTTTCGGTTTGCAACTTATAATCGCCAGACCCGTTTCCTGATTTAATTACTTTATCAAAAGGAAACAAACCGCGCGAAAGCGGGAACCGTAGAGCCGGGAATTTAACAAGCCCAGTGCGGTGGTGAGGGGCGGCGGGGGGAGGAGAGAGGTACCAAGGATCCCCCCCCTGCCGAGTACAGACCTCACCGGGCACCCGCTGCCCAGTTACAGGCCTGTGATAACAGACCAATAAATATTGTCCAGGTGGAGCCCGGAGACATCGGAGCTGGAGCAGGGGGGGGGCTGTGGCAGCCCCCCAGCTTGAAGTGTGCAGGGTTTACAGTTTGGTTCGACGGCTCTCAGCCCCCCGGGCGCTGTACCCATTGTCCCAGCTCCGTCTGTCCATACCAGGAGCCAGGATATTGGGGGATCCCAGGGGGTTTTGTGCCCCATTGAACCCCCGTCTGTCTGTGCCAGGGGGCTGTGCCCCATATCTCCCCGTGTCTGTGCCGGGGGGCCGGATCTGTGGGGTCCCCATGAGGGTATGTACTGCGTGCCCCCCATCCTTCTGGGGCAGGGGGTCCGTACCAGGTGCAGGGGGTGGGGAGAGGCGGCCCCCAGCTACCTGCCCGCCCCTCCAGGCGCGCCCGCCGAGCCGTTGGCCCCGAACTGGCGGGCGTCCAGCCTGTCCTTGTACTGCAGCTCGGGGGTGACCAGGCGGGTGCAGAGCTGCTGGTCGACAGGCCCCAGCCCCGGCCGCAGCGCGTAGCCCAGGATCTGCGCCTGGCCGAACTGGAAGGGGCGGATCCGCTTGTCGGGGATGCCGGCCGCCTCCACGGGGCCCCCGCCCTGCAGGCAGCGCCTGGCCAGCTCCTGGCGCCGCTCCCGCAGCCTGGCCACCTCGGCCCGCAGCCGGGCCGGCCCGAAGGCCTCCACGTGGCGCCAGAAGCTGCGGTTGAAGTGGGCGTAGAGCTTCCAGTCCAGGGCGTTCCAGGCCCGCAGCTGGGTGGCCTGGGCGGAGGCCAGAGGCCGCACGGCCCGGGGGCTGCGCTCGTTGTGCCGGAAGACGTCCACGTCCTCCTCCCCCCAGCACAGCGCCTCCCGCAGCAGCACCAGCGACTCGTCGAAATGCTCCGTCAGCAGCACCAGCGGGAAGGTCCGGTCCAGCTGGGCCAGCGCTGCCAGCACGGCCTCGGGGCCCGGCGAGGCCGGCGGCGCCAGCCCGAAGTCGAACCACAGCAGGTTGCGGGCGTAGTGGTTGCCCCGCTCGGCCGGGTCATAGAAGCGCCCGGGCGCCTCCAGGAACTGGGCCAGCGAGCCTGCCCGGCGGAAGGCCGGCGCCACCCCCCGGTAGTAGGAGAAGGCGGATTCGGCCAGCGACCCCGGGTCCCGCACGATGGAGAAGTAGAAGCTGTCGGGGGGCATGACTTTCTGCACCTGGGGGAGAGGAACAGGGGGAGAGAGTGGGTCAGGTGGAGGGGAACCCCCAAATCCTGCCTCCTAGGGCCCCCATGCTCCCCCTTCAGAGCCCCCCCAGGCTCTCCCCCAAACCCTCTCACAACTCCCCCCAGAGTCCTCCACATGCTGCCATCTCCCCTCAAGCTCTCCCAGCCCCCCAGGTCCCCTCCCTGTGCTCCCCCCAAATGCACGGTCCGTGGTCCCCCCAAGCTGCCTCCCCTGTACTCCCCCCAAATGCATGCCCCTTGAGCCCCCTCCCCCACACTCCCAGCCCCCCTGAACCGCCTCCCCTGTGCTCCCCCCGAATGCACACCCCCGGTCCCCCCCAGCTCCCTCCCCCATTCTCCCCCCCCCAAATGCATGACCCCAGCCCCCCTGAGCCCCCTCCCCAGGGCTCCCCCAGTATGCATGGCCCCTAGCCCCCCTGAGCCCCTTTCCCAAAGCCCCTGAGCCCCCTCCCCAGGGCTCCCCCCGTATGCATGGCCCCTAACCCCCTGAGCCCCCTCCCCTGGGCTCCCCCGAATACACGACCCCTGCCCCCCCAACCCCCTCCCGGCTGCCCCACTATCCCCCCCCCAGTCTCACCTCGGTCAGGTCGAAGCGCATGTGGTGACAGAGGATGTCGAAGCTGGGCCCCCCCGGCCGGTAGCCCTTCACCCGCCGGGCCTGGAAGGGGTAGGGGTACCCGAACTGGTAGCGGGGGGGCAGGGCGAAACGCAGGCCCCGCGTCTCCCCGAACCGGTGCAGCAGGTTCACGATGGTGCTGCTGCCCGTCTTGTGCGTCTTTAGGAAGACGATGTGGCGCCGGGGCTGGCAGGGCCGGGAGGGCGAGGGGCCCCCCTCCTCAGCCCCACCCCCAGGAAGCAGCTGCAAATCGGGCAGCTGGTCCGGGGAGCCACTGGAACAGAGGGGGGAAGTGAGAGACGGACAGAGACCCCGCTGACCCCCAACCATGGGGGATCCCCTCCCCCCACAGGGCTCACAGCCCCTGGCCCCCAACCATGGGGGATCCCCGCCCGCCCCAGGGCTCCCAACCCCCAACCATGGGGGATCTCCTCCCCCCATAGGGCTCACAGCTCTTGACCTCCAACCGTGGGGGATCCCCTCCCCTCACAGGGCTCACAGCACTCTCCAGACCTTGGAGGCTCAGAGGCCCCCCTCTGGACTCCCTTCCCTCCCCCACCAGGGATCTCCCAACCTGGAGGGGGGCGTCCCCCTGCGCAGCCCTCTGGAGCCAGTCACCTCCTGCCCCTGTTAATACCCCCCCACCCCCCCAGTAGGAGATCAGCCCTTTTGCCACCCGACCCACCCTAACCCCCGGCTCCATGTCAGCAGCGGGGCCGCCTCTAGCTGGGAGCCCCCGTTCATGGGGGCGCGTGTGATTTTCCTTCCCCCAGGTGACCCTTGGTGCTTGTCTGTGCTGAGTTTTGCCATGTGGATTTCGGACCCCTCCTCCAATTTGTCCGGATGGTTTTGAATTCTGCTCCTGTTTCCCTGGCTGACTTCTGAGACTGTCCTGCGGTCCTGCCTCAAAAGCCAGACTAAAAGCTCGAGATCTAGTGAGTCTGCCACTTCCCCCCGCACCCATCAGGCCGGTTGCCCCGTCGATGACAGAAATGACCCCGGGGTGTCAGGGTTTGTTTGTGACACACCAATGCTGGCTGCTCCTCGTCACCCCGTTCCCGTCCAGGGGCTCACCGCTGGCTTGTCATTCCCTGCGTCCTCCATGTTCCCCTTTGTCTAGACCAGTGCCACATTTCCCCTTCTCCAGGCCGCTGGGCCTCCCCCGTCTTTCCAGGAGTTCTCCAAAATCGTCGCTAATGGGTCTGAGATGACTTCAGCTGGTTCCCACAGTAGCCAAGGCTGAATTCAGGCCCTGCCGACTCGGTTACGTCCAACGTATCCACGGGGTCTTTAGGCTCTTCCTTCCCCGGTTCGGCCGGCGTTCCTTCCCTTGCTGTGCCCTGCAGCCTGGCAGAGAAGGGGTAGCTCTGTTCTCCTCAGGCTCTTGGGAACGCATTCACTGTGGATGCTCTGGGGATGTTGGGGTCCTCCAGGGAACCACCCGGGTACGGCCCGGATGGCGGCTGGTTTCAGCGTCACCCCGAGCCGTGACTGCAGTTTGCCAGGATCGGGTCAGAAGCCCTGGAGCTTTTCTGCCTCTCTGCCATCCCCGGCGCTGAGCGGATGCTGGCTGTTTCGGACGGCTCGCCGCAGGGGAGAACACCTGTGTGCCAGCCGAGAGCGGCAGGACAGTGGAGTGCGTGTACAGTTTGACCCGCGGGCCTGGCGTTAGCAGCGGGAACGGCTCACTCCAAGACGTGGTTATTGCTGCCCTGCTGGGTCAGGCCGAAGGGGAGTTCTGGAGAGATCTGCCCCGACTGCCACAGCTGGCAGAGAGAGGTCTAAGGATGCCCAGAGCATGGGGCTCCGTCCCAGACCACCTCGGCTAGTAGCCATTGGTGGACCTCGCCTCCAGGAACTTCCCCGGTTCTTGTTTGAACCCGGTTATACTTTTGGCCTTCACAGCATCCCCCAGCAAGGAGTTCCGCAGGTTAGTTGTGTGACAAAGTGCTTCTTGTTGGTATAAAGCCTGCAGACTGTTAATTTCATCAAGCGACCCCTGGTTCTTGTGTTGTGTGAAGGGGTAAATAACACTTCCCTCTTCGCTTTCTCGGCACCAGTCCTGGTTTTATAGACCTGGATCGTATCCCCCCCTTAGGCGTCTCTTGTCCAAGCTGAACGGCCCCTGTCTATTTGGTCTCTCCTCGTACGGGAACCATTCTGTACCCTGGATCACGTGTGCTGCCTTTCTCTGAATCTTTGCCAGCCCCACTTGCTCCCTTTACAGTGGGGACTGTGGTAGAGATTGTCCCGTTTACCCCGTCGTTCCTGCGTAAAACCTTCTGCAAAGTGGGGTTCCTGGGCGGGGCTCGAACAGGAGTTTTCGGGGGGGGGGGGTACTCTGACCCAACCAAAGCTCAGATAGTGCCCTGGGCCATGTCTCCCTGTCTCGCCCTGTGCACCGTTCCTAGGCAGTTTACTCCCCACGCGCAGGCGGGCCGTAAACACTGCAGCCCTCTCGATGCCATGCGTTCCCAGCTCCCCTTCTCCACTACGCGGCGGGCCTCCGCTTTCCCCGTCTTCCTCCTGCTCCTGACGTGTTTAAAGCACCTTTTCTGCCTCCCGATCCTGACCCGGGCTGGGTATAACTCATCCAGCGCCGGGGTCTGATTTCCTCCCGACCTGCCTTTCGTTTGTTTTCCTCCGCAGCAGTTCGCCCGGGTTTCCGCCTTGTGGGAGGTTCCCTTGGGATTATTAAGGCACTCTCGGTGGAGCCTTTTGGCCCCGTCCTAGTCTCCCCGCCCTCCCTTGGGACTGAAATTTCTCTCTCTTCTTTTCCCCTAGGGGCAGCCCAGAGGCAGGAGGCTGGATGGGAGTCGCAGGTTCGATGCACAGCGTGAGGAGCGCAGCGCTCTCCCCTCAGCCCGGGAAGGACGGCAGTGGGCAGGGGGATTTGCAGGGTCCAAGGGCAGAGGGGACTGGCTGGCAAGCTCACCAGCTCCTAGAAACGTGGCAGAGATGCGCGGCCCCCCTCTCCCCTCGCCCGTTAAGGTAGGTGCAGGCCCCGGTGGTTCCCCTGCATGGCCAGCAGGTGGCGCCCCTGTTGCAGCTGCACCCTGGGGACTCACCTCCGCTGGAAAGGCGCCCCCAGAAGCTGGAGGGTGAAGCCGATGGTCATGCACACGGCCAGGGCAGCCCCGAGGACCTGGAGCCGGCAGCACGCCAGGGGCAGCTTCATCCTTCTGCCGGGACCAAGAGGGGTCAATGGGACCCAGGTGTCCTGGTTCCCAGCGCCCCCTGCCCCCTGCTCAAACCCCCCAGCCCTCCCTCCCTTCCCAGAGCTGGGGAGAGAACCCAGGAGAGAACCCAGGCTCCCCACCCCCCCTGCTCTAACCCACCAGCCCCCACTCCCCTCCCAGCACTGGGGAGAGAACCCAGGAGTCCTGGCTCCCAGCCCTCCCTGCTCTAACCCACCAGCCCCCGCTCCCCTCCCAGAGCTGGGGAGAGAACCCAGGAGTCCTGGCTCCCAGCCCCCCCTGCTCTAACCCACCAGCCCCCGCTCCCCTCCCAGAGCCGGGGCGGGAACCCAGGAGTCCTGTGCTGTTAGTACCAGCTCCACTGAGCCTCTCTCTGCCTCCTCCCATCCTGACCTCCTCCCTCTCCTCCCCCACAGCCCGATGTGCTGTTGCCTGCCAGGGGAGAGCGCCCCCACCCCGCTCCCCACAGCTCAGCGCCCCCTAGCGCAGCCGGGGGCATCGGGGCCAGCACTGACTGAGAGGGCGGCCGTGGGACCTACTCCCTGCATTGCCCTGCCTTGTTCTCTGAGTTGTCTCCAAGAGGTGCTGCTTCCCAAGCAGGATGTGACACCTTCCCAGATGGGTCAGACAGACAGACGGACAGACAGCTGTCTCCTTCCTCCCCCCGCCCGCCCCCACCTCTCTTCCTGGGTTTCCTGTGCCAGTGCCCCTCGCTCCCGACCGGCCGCCCCTGCTAGCCCAGCCCTGGGTTCCCCCCAGCCCTGCCGGTGCCCCTCACTCCTGACCGGCCGCCCCTGCTAGCCCAGCCCTGGGCTCCTCCCAGCCCTGCCGGTGCCCCTCACTCCTGACCGGCCGCCCCTGCTAGCCCAGCCCTGGGTTCCCCCCAGCCCTGCCGGTGCCCCTCACTCCTGACCGGCCGCCCCCTGCTAGCCCAGCCCTGCCCCCCCAGCTCTGCCGGTGCCCCTCACTCCCGACCGGCTGCCCCCTGCTAGCCCAGCCCTGGGTTCCCCCCAACCCTGCCGGTGCCCCTCGCTCCCGACCGGCCGCCCCTGCTAGCCCAGCCCTGGGCTCCTCCCAGCCCTGCCGGTGCCCCTCACTCCCGACCGGCCGCCCCCTGCTAGCCCAGCCCTGCCCCCCCACCCCAGCTCTGCCGGTGCCCCTCACTTCCACCCCGCAGCCCCTGCCAGCCCAGCCCTGCCCCCCAGCTCTGCTGGTGCCCCTCACTCCCGCCCCACAGCCCCTGCTAGCCCAGCCCTCCCCCCCCAGCCCTGCCGGTGCCCCTCACTTCCGTCCCGCAGCCCCTGCCAGCCCAGCCCTGCCCCCCAGCTCTGCCGGTGCCCCTCACTCCCGACCGGCCGCCCCCTGCTAGCCCAGCCCTTCCCCCCCAGCCCTGCCGGTGCCCCTCACTTCCGCCCCGCAGCCCCTGCCAGCCCAGCCCTGCCCCCCAGCTCTGCTGGTGCCCCTCACTCCCACCCCACAGCCCCTGCTAGCCCAGCCCTCCCCCCCCAGCTCTGCCGGTGCCCCTCACTTCCGCCCCGCAGCCCCTGCCAGCCAAGCCCTGCCCCCCAGCCCTGCCGGTGCCCCTCACTCCTGACCCGCAACCCCTGCCAGCCCAGCCCTGCCCCCCAGCTCTGCCGGTGCCCCTCACTCCCACCCCACAGCCCCTGCTAGCCCAGCCCTGGGCTCCCCCCAGCCCTGCCGGTGCCCCTCACTCCTGACCCGCAACCCCTGCCAGCCCAGCCCTGCCCCCCAGCTCTGCCGGTGCCCCTCACTCCCACCCCACAGCCCCTGCTAGCCCAGCCCTGCCCCCCCAGCTCTGCCGGTGCCCCTCACTCCTGACCCGCAGCCCCTGCTAGCCCAGCCCTGCCCCCCCCATCTCTGCCGGTGCCCCTCACTTCCGCCCCGCAGCCCCTGCCAGCCCAGCCGTGCCCCCCAGCTCTGCCGGTGCCCCTCACTCCTGACCCGCAACCCCTGCCAGCCCAGCCCTGCCCCCCCCAGCTCTGCCGGTGCCCCTCACTTCCGCCCCGCAGCCCCCTGCTAGCCCAGCCCTGCCCCCCAGCTCTGCCGGTGCCCCTCACTCCCGCCCCACAGCCCCTGCTAGCCCAGCCCTGGGCTCCCCCAAGCCCTGCTGGTGCCCCTCACTCCCGACCCGCAGCCCCTGCCAGCCCAGCCCTGCCCCCCCAGCTCTGCTGGTGCCCCTCACTCCCGACCCACAGCCCCCTGCTAGCCCAGCCCTGCCAGTGCCCCTCACTCCCGACCCACAGCCCCCATACTCTGAGACAGGGCCCCCCTCGGCCAGGCCGGCCAGCTCCTCCCAGGGCCCAGCAGGAAGGAAACCAGCGCTCCGGCCCCCGCAGAGGGAGCGACAGATCCAGGTGCGTACTGGACAATGGTGGCCCGTGTGGCTTCCTCCTCCTGCTCATCGGGGCCAGAGCGGGGGCTCCAGGGGGCTGGGTCAGGGTTCGGGGCTGGAGCGGGCCCTGAGCTCTGTGTCTGTCCCAGGCTGGCCGAGGGGTCCCCCTGTCTGGCTGTCCCTCCGACGCCTGGCGTCTGACAACCGACCCCTAATGCAGCGCTAAGCTGCAGCTGAGCGGATTAGCTGGGCCCTGCCCCCCAGCAGATGGGAGAGGGGGGCGGGGGGTGAGGGAAAGGAAGTGAGGGGGTGCTGTCCCATAGGGGGCGCTGTCTGCTGGCACACAGGGCTGGCCCCAGTGCAGGGAGTGGGGGCAGCACTAGGGGGTGCTGCGCTATAGGGAGGGGGGACGGGGCGGCGCTGGGGGCACTGGGCTATAGGGAGGGGGGACGGGGCGGCGCTGGGGGCGCTGGGCTATAGGGAGGGGGGACGGGGCGGCGCTGGGGGCGCTGAGCTATAGGGAGGGGGACGGGGCGGCGCTGGGGGCGCTGGGCTATAGGGAGGGGGGACGGGGCGGCGCTGGGGGCGCTGAGCTATAGGGAGGGGGACGGGGCGGCGCTGGGCTATAGGGAGGGGGGACGGGGCGGCGCTGGGCTATAGGGAGGGGGGACGGGGTGGCGCTGGGGGCGCTGCGCTATAGGGAGGGGGACGGGGCAGAGCTAGGAGGTGCTGCGCTATAGGGAGGGGAGGCGCTAGGGGGCGCTGTGCTGTAGGGAAGGGGATGGGGAGACGCTGGGGGAGCTGGGCTATAGGGAGGGGGGACGGGGTGGCGCTGGGGGGGCTGTGGTATAGGGAGGGGGACGGGGCAGAGCTAGGGGGCGCTGCGCTATAGGGAGGGGGGACGGGGAGGCGCTAGGGGGCGCTGGGCTATAGGGAGGGCGACTGGGGGGCGCTGGGCTATAGGGAGCGGGACGGGGAGGCGCTGGGGGGGCTGCGGTATAGGGAGGGGGACGGGGCGGCGCTAGGGGGCGCTGCGCTATAGGGAGGGGGGACGGGGAGGCGCTAGGGGGCGCTGGGCTGTAGGGAGGGTGATGGGGAGGCGCTGGGGGCACTGGGCTATAGGGAGGGGGGACGGGGCGGCGCTAGGGGGCGCTGGGCTGTAGGGAGGGGGATGGGGAGACGCTAGGGGGCGCTGTGCTATAGGGAGGGGGGACGGGGCGGCGCTAGGGGGCGCTGCACTCTAGGGAGGGGGGACGGGGCGGCGCTGCGCTATAGGGAGGGGGGACGGGGCGGCGCTAGGGGGCGCTGGGCTATAGGGAGGGGGGACGGGGAGGCGCTAGGGGGCGCTGTGCTGTAGGGAGGGGGATGGGGAGACGCTGGGGGGCACTGCACTCTAGGGAGGGGGGACGGGGCGGCGCTAGGGGGCGCTGCACTCTAGGGAGGGGGGGACGGGGAGGCGCTGGGGGGCGCTGCACTCTAGGGAGGGGGGACGGGGCGGCGCTAGGGGGCGCTGCACTCTAGGGAGGGGGATGGGGAGACGCTGGGGGGCGCTGCACTCTAGGGAGGGGGGACGGGGAGGCGCTGGGGGGCGCTGCACTCTAGGGAGGGGGGACGGGGAGGCGCTGGGGGGCGCTGCACTCTAGGGAGGGGGGACGGGGCGGCGCTGGGGGGCGCTGCACTCTAGGGAGGGGGACGGGGCGGCGCTGGGGGCGCTGGGCTATAGGGAGGGGGGACGGGGCGGCGCTAGGGGGCGCTGGGCTATAGGGAGGGGGGACGGGGAGGCGCTGGGGGTGCTGGGCTATAGGGAGGGGGGACGGGGTGGCGCTAGGGGGCGCTGGGCTATAAGGAGGGGGGACGGGGCGGCGCTAGGGGGCGCTGCGCTATAGGGAGGGGGACGGGGCGGCGCTAGGGGGCGCTGCGCTATAGGGAGGGGGACGGGGCGGTGCTAGGGGGCGCTGCGCTATAGGGAGGGGGACGGGGCGGCGCTGGGCTATAGGGAGGGGGGACGGGGCGGCGCTAGGGGGCGCCGCGCTATAGGGAGGGGGACGGGGCGGCGCTAGGGGGCGCTGGGCTATAGGGAGGGGGGACTGGGGGGTGCTGGGGGCGCTGGGCTATAGGGAGGGGGGACTGGGGGGCGCTGGGGGCGCTGCGTTATAGGGAGGGGGACGGGGCGGCGCTAGGGGGCGCTGGGCTATAGGGAGGGGGGACGGGGCGGCGCTAGGGGGCGCTGGGCTATAGGGAGGGGGGACGGGGTGGCGCTGCGCTATAGGGAGGGGGGACGGGGCGGCGCTAGGGGGCGCTGGGCTATAGGGAGGGGGACGGGGCGGCGCTAGGGGGCGCTGGGCTATAGGGAGGGGGGACGGGGAGGCGCTGGGGGGCGCTGCGCTATAGGGAGGGGGGACGGGGCGGCGCTGGGGGCGCTGGGCTATAGGGAGGGGGGACTGGGGGGCGCTGGGGGCGCTGCGCTATAGGGAGGGGGACGGGGCGGTGCTAGGGGGCGCTGGGCTATAGGGAGGGGGGACTGGGGGGCGCTGGGCTATAAGGAGGGGGGACGGGGCGGCGCTCGGGGGCGCTGCGCTATAGGGAGGGGGGACTCGGGGGCGCTGGGCTGCGGGGCAGGTTGGGGGTTTGTGGGTGGGTGAGAGCTCGGATTCAGGGGGGCAGGGGCAGGGGCAGGGTGGGGCCCCGGCCGGCCGGCGGGGGCGTCGGCCGCATTTGGCGGCTGTGGACGGGGGCTCCGGCCAGCTGGCCCCGGGCCCCGGCCTCGGCCTCTCCCTGCCCCATCTGGATCCCATTAGGGAACCGCAGCCCCAGACCCGCCCCCATCCCCACAGACAGACAGGCCGGCCTCAGGGTCAGCCTCCTGTCCCGCCCAGCCCCACGGCCTGGGGCACCCACCCCGTGGGCAGGGAGCCGCGTGGGAGACTGGGGGGGCAGTGTGGGGAGATGGGGGGCAGTGTGGGGAGAGGGGGCAGCATGGGGGCGGGGGGGGCAGTGTGGAGAGATGCGGGCAGCGTGGGGTCGGGGGGGCAGCGTAGAGGGCAATGTGGGGAGATGGGGGGCCATGGGGGGAGATGGGGGCAGCGTGGTGGGCTGGGGGGGGCAGCGTGGAGAGATGGGGCACCGTGGGGGCTGAGGGGCAGTGTGGGGAGATGGGGGGCAGCGTGGGGTCGGGGGGGCAGCGTAGAGGGCAATGTGGGGAGATGGGAGGCCATGAGGGGAGATGGGGGCAGCGTGGTGGGCTGGGGGGCAGTGTGGGGAGAGGGGGGTAGGATGTGGGGCTGGTAAGTAGCATGGGAAGGGGGGGCAGTGTGGGGCAATGTGGGGCAGGACGGGGCTGGGAGCTGCTTCTCCATCCCCGCCCCTCAGCCCCCCATCCCTCTCAGCAGTGTCCAGCCCTTCCCCACCCCCCAGATGTTTATCTCGGTGAGTCATGGCTGAGTTCATGGGGGGGGGGGGGTCCTCGGGGTGTGTTTCACCCGGCCGGGGCGGGGGGGGCGAGGGGTCTCGTGTTCAGGGCGGGGTAACCCAGGGGTGCCTGCCTTTTGAGTCATGGGGGACAGTTAGGGGCCCCCAGCCCCCCATAGGCCCCTCCCTGCCCGAAGGGGGAGCCCCCCGAGTCCCCCTCACTCTGAAAGCGGATGCCCTGGGCTGTGTGTGCCCCCAAAACCTCCAACCCCCTCCCAGACCCTGAATCTCTCCGAAAACCCAGCCCCACCCCAATCCCCAGCCCCCCACTGCGCCCCCCGGCCGGGTTCCGTGCACCCCCCGCCGTGTCTGTCTGCTCCCCCCCCAGGTACTCACCCTGCGTTGGGGGGGGGGACCGGCGGAGTTTTCTTCAGTCCCACTCCCAGCAGCCGGGACCCCCCATTCCTGCAGGGGGAAACTATCCCCGAGACCCCCCCCGTCTGTCCCTGAGCCCCGAGACACAACCCCCCCCCCCCCGTCCCCGGGGCGCCCCCCCGCCAGGTCTGCCTCACTCCCTCCAAACTTCTTCTCTCTTCTCTAACTTTTCTTCTCTGCTCCCTTTGTCTCGCCCCCCCATCCCCCGTCTCCAGCCCTCCCCCTTCTCCACCCCCAGGCCTCCACCCCCCCCCCCACGTCTCCACCCCTCCCCAGGAGCGATGCCTTTCCCAGCTCTTCCCAGGATCCTTCACAACAAAAGTCCCATTCACCGGGATGGGGGGGGTGCATGGGGGGGAGTCTCTGACATGGGGGAGAAACGGCTGCCCCCCCCCAAAAACTCTCCCAGTCCCAACCTAGGCTGCTTCCCCCCCCCCGCCCCCCCAGCTTGTCCCGACAGGCCAGGCTGGGGTGGGAGGGGAGGAGTTGGCAACCGGAAATCAAGGACTGGGAGGTGAGAATCCACCAGCCCCATCTGTCTGCCCCCCAACCCCCCCGCTGTCCCCCCTTTCCAGGTTTAATCCCCAGAGCAGCCGGCAGCTGGGGGCAGATCTGGGGGGCCGGGGGCTCAGCACTTAGACCGTCCCCCCCAAACCAAAGGGAACAAAGCCCAGAACAGGCCAGAGACCCCCAAGAAGTGGCCCCCAGGTCCTGCCCCCTGCATCCTCCCAGCCCCGCAGAGACCCGCAGACCGACACAGGCCCCAACACGCAACCAAGACATGCAGATACACAGACACACGCAACATGGGCCAGCCCGGCACACGCCTCCGGGCGCAGGCTGGCAGCCAGATCACAGAGTCCCCCGCAGAGACGCTGGTCGGGGAGCTGGGTCATCGCACACCACACGGACACACCATGGCACACGGACACACCACGGCACACACACACACAACACACGGGACGCCCACACATCACACAGACACGGACACACCACGCTACACACACACAACACACGGGACGCCCACACAGACACACATAATAGACACACCCACAGCACGCGGACACACCGAAACACCCAGGGGATGCACACATGACACACCACAACACGTGCACACACATGGGTGACACACACACATATGACACACGGACACACCCAGGGGATGCACACACGCCTCACGGACACACCACGCCACATGCACACACGGGGGACACACACACACACGACACATGGTCACACACACGGGATCCTCACACAACACCACACACACCCAGGGATGCCCACCGGCAGAGACCCCATTGGGAAGGGGTCCGGGCCAGTCCCCTGTGTGTAGCTCCCCAGTCTCAGCAGGGGGCCCCAGCCCCGATCCCAGCCTGGCAGAGACCCAGGGACAGGGCCCGGCCACGGTGATCAGGCTGCGAGTTCATCCCAGAGGTGGCCGCATCTCAGTGCTGGGCGAGGGATCCCTGTGTCACCCACCGCCCCGCCCCAGAGGTGGCCGCATCTCGGCCTCGGGGTCCCCGTGTCACCGGCCGCCCTGCCCCAGAGGTGGCCACATCTCAGCACCGGGCGAGGGGTCCCCGGGTCACCAGCCGCCCCGCCCCAGAGGTGGCCGCATCTCAGTGCTGGGCGAGGGGGTCCCCGTGTAACCCGCCGCCCCACCCCAGAGGTAGCCGCATCTCCGCGCCGGGCGAGGGGTTCCCGTGTCACTGGCCGCTCTGCCCCAGAGGTGGCCGCATCTCAACACCAGGCGAGGGGTCCCTGGGTCACCAGCCACTCCGCCCCAGAGGTGGCCGCGCTTTGGCGCCGGGCGGGAGCCCTGTGCATGACACAATTCTCCCTGTGGGTCCGTGGCTCCGTCCTGCCGTGGGAGATGCTGTTTCCTGACCAGCTGCAGGTTCGGGAAGTTCGAAGGGGCCTGCCTCCATTCCCAGCTGATGCGTAGGGTACATTGACGCCGCCCAGAGAGCCAGCCCTGGGCCATGCCCCATACCCTGGCACCCCCTGCCCTGATCCCCAGTTCCCCTTGTCCCTGCCCCGCTCCCTGCACAAATGGGGCAGAGGGAACTAGGCCCTGTACCCACAAATCTTACTCCCCAGCAGGGACCCCTCACCCGGCGCCGAGATGCAGCCCCCTCCGGGATGGGGCGCGGGGGCTGTTCATACAAGCCCCCCTCGCCCAGCGCTGGATCATGCCCTTCAGCCCTTTCTGCCCCTCGCTGCGCCCCGCTTTCGGCCCCCTGCACCCGGAGAGCTGGAGCCAGTGTGCCACGCTGCCAGCACACGGACAAGGGCCCTTTGTTCTTTGTCCTGCTGCAGGGATTTGGTGACACCAGACTCCGGCGAGGGGGGTCTCTGGCTTTTCACTGGGCGGTGACCTTTAGCTCCCGCTATGGGGGGGTCAGAGTTGGGGGGCTGTGCCCAGCCAGGTACCAGCCCCGCCCCGGGTTCGGATTCCCCAACCCCCTGGTGCTACACAGGCATGGTCGGGACACAGCTGGGAGAGCGGGAAAGGGAGCGCGCCACAAGGCAGGGGGCAGCGTGGGCAGTGGTGGGGAGAGTGTCCCCTGCTGAGCCCCCCGCCCCTTGCCCCACAGTGCCCCAGCACAGCGCTAACCCATCCTATTTCCACCCCACACTATCTATGTATCCCCATCCACCCCCTCTGTCTGTCTATCTATCTATCTATCCCCAGACACCCCCTCTATCTATCTATCCACCCCCTTTATCTATCCCCATCCACCCCCTCTATCCATCCATCCCCAGACACCCCCTCTATCTATCTATCTATCCCCAGACACCCCAACTAATCTAATCTATCTAACCATCCCCAGACACCCCCTCTATCTAATCTATCTATCCTCAGACACCCCCTCTATCTATCCCTACCCACCCCACCCATCTATCTATCTATCCATCCCCATCCACCCCCTCTATCTATCTATCTATCTATCTATCCATTCATCCCCATCCATCCCCTCTATCTAATCTATCTATCCCCAGACACCCCCTCTATCTATCTATCCCCAGACACCCCCTCTATCTAATCTATCTATCTATCCCCAGACACCCCCTCTATCTAATCTATCCCCAGACACCCCCTCTATCTAATCTATCTATCTATCCCCAGACACCCGCTCTATCTATCTATCTATCTATCCATCCCCATCCACCCCCTCTATCTATCTATCTATCTATCCATTCATCCCCATCCATCCCCTCTATCTAATCTATCTATCCCCAGACACCCCCTCTATCTAATCTATCCCCAGACACCCCCTCTATCTAATCTATCTATCTATCCCCAGACACCCCCTCTATCTAATCTATCCCCAGACACCCCCTCTATCTAATCTATCTATCCCCAGACACCCCCTCTATCTATCTATCCATCCCCATCCACCCCATCTATCTATCTATCTATCTATCTATCCATCCCCATCCACCCCATCTATCTATCTATCTATCTATCCATCCCCATCCACCCCTTCTGTCTATCCCCATCCACCCCCTCTATCTGTCTATCCCCAGACACCCCCTCTATCTATCTATCTATCCCCAGACACCCCAACTAATCTAATCTATCTAACCATCCTCAGACACCCCCTCTATCTAATCTATCTATCCCCAGACACCCCCTCTATCTATCTATCCACCCCCTTTATCTATCCCCATCCACCCCCTCTATCCATCCATCCCCAGACACCCCCTCTATCTATCTATCTATCCCCAGACACCCCAACTAATCTAATCTATCTAACCATCCCCAGACACCTCCTCTATCTAATCTATCTATCCCCAGACACCCCCTCTATCTATCCCCACCCACCCCACCCATCTATCTATCTATCCATCCCCATCCACCCCATCCACCCCATCTATCTATCTATCTATCTATCCATCCCCATCCACCCCCTCTATCTATCTATCCACCCCCTTTATCTATCCCCATCCACCCCCTCTATCCATCCATCCCCAGACACCCCCTCTATCTAATCTATCTATCTATCGATCTATCTATCTATCTATCCCCACCCACCCCACCCATCTATCTATCTATCCATCCCCATCCACCCCCTCTATCTATCTATCTATCTATCTATCTATCTATCTATCTATCCCCAGACACCCCCTCTATCTATCTATCTATCCCCAGACACCCCCTCTATCTATCTATCTATCCCCAGACACCCCTCTATCTATCTATCTATCAGGGTATTTGGGTGAGTGGCTGGGGGTGTCTGGGAACAGGTATGTAGAGAGGGGGTGTATGGAGAGATGGGGGGTGTATGGCGAGACGGGGGTAAGGGCTGGCTGGGGCTCGACAGGAACAGGCAGATAAAGGGGAGGGGGATAGATGGGAACGAGACACCGCCCTGGACTCCCCCCCCCCCCCCCCGCGACCCCCTCCCGTCAGTGACAGACCCTCCAGCCTGTGCACCAGATGCAGAAGCAGCGACCAGCTGTACCCCCAAGGGACATGGGCAGCTCTGGGTCCTAACGCCCGCCTGTGCAGGCCGGGCTGGCAGGGCTGCGGGGCGGGAGAGCTGCGGGGGGCAGGGGCTGGGCTAGCGGGGGGCTGGGCTCGCCGGCGGGCGCTAGGACCCGGGCCCCGGCGCCATTGTCTCCCGGCGGCGGCGGCCGGCGCTAGGGCCCCGCGGACGCCCCGCCGGCCGCTCGCGCTCCCATTGTCTCGGCTGCTGCCGGCGCCGGGTGCGGGCTCGGCGGGGGACGCGGCGGCTCCGTTTTTCTCCGGGCCGGGCCGCCTCGCCGCCGCCGCGCGCCGCCCTCCCCGGGCCGGGCCGCTCTTCCCCCGCCCGCGGGGCCCTGCACCTCGCGCCATGGCGCCGCCGCCGCCGCGCCTGGCCGCGCCGCTGCTCCTGCTCCTGCTGCTGGGGGCCGCCGGGCCGGGGGCGGCCGCGGGGGCGCGGGGCTGCGCCGAGGCGCGACGGGCGCTGGGCGCGCGGGGGCTGGGGCCGGGCGCGGTGCCCCCCGCGCTCATCTCGGGTAAGCGGGGCCCCTGCAGCCGGGGCGCCCCCCACGCCCCCTGCCCCGCCCCCATGGGCCCCCCTGCAGCCGGTGCCCCCCTGCACCCCCTGCCCTGCACCCCCATGTGCCGCCCTGCAGCCGGTATACCCCCCCCCGCGTGCCCCTGCCCCCCCCATGTGCCCCCCTGCAGACAGCGCCCCCAATGCACCCCCTGCCCTGCACCCCCATGTGCCGCCCTGCACCCCTTTGTGCCCCCCTGCAGCCGGTATACCCCCCCCGCGTGCCCCTGCCCCCCCATGTGCCCCTCTGCAGCCAGCGCCCCCAATGCACCCCCTGACCTGCACCCCCATGTGCCCCCCTGGAGCTCCCTGCAGCCAGTGCCCCCAATGCACCCCCCGCCCTGCACCCCCATGTGCCCCCTGCAGCCAGAGCACGCAGTGTCCCCTCTGCAGCCAGTGTGCCCCCGGCGCCTTCTGGGGTCCCCCCCCCGCAATCTCCCTGTGCTCTCTTCATTGCACCCTCGTCTGCAGCCAGCGCACCCCCCTGTGCCGGCACCTCCCCACCACACCCCCTTCTCTGCTCCCCCACTGTGCCCCCTGGGCTCATGCCGGGTAAGGGGGGGCACCCTGCATCCTGCTCCCATTGGGGCTTGAGCCCCAGCCCCAATCCCCCTCCAACCTCCCTCTCCAGCCAGAGAGTGAACACCCCCTGCTGGAGGGGCAGCGGCCCCCATAGGGCAGGTCCAGTGGTGAGGAACGAGCCTGCAGCTCCCATGTGAGCTAAATCCTTCCCCAGTGGCCCCCTGCACCCCCAAGCATCTGACACTGGTTCCCCCCCTGATCCTTAGGCACCCGCGACGCCCGCTCCCTGGGTGTGGGAACCAGGTGGTGGGGCTGGGGACAGCGGTGGCTGTCTGAGTGTGGCAGGCGGGGGTCGGACTGTGTGTGGGGGGGATCTGCGGGCCCCCCATGGCCAGGCACTGAGTGGTGGTGTCTTTCTCTGTCCCGCCCAGGGGAGCACCTGCGGATCTGCCCCCAGGACTACACCTGCTGCTCCAGCGAGATGGAGGAGCAGCTCAGCCTGCGAAGCGACAGGGACTTCCGCGCCCTGGTGGAGGACGGGGCCAGCTTCCTGTCCAGCACCCTGGCCTCACGCCACCGCCGCTTCGAGGGTGAGAACCCAGGAGTCCTGGCGGCCAGCGACCCCTGCTCTAACCCCCAGACCTGCCTCCCTTCCCAGAGCCGGGGGGAGAACCCAGGAGTCCTGGTGCCCAGCTCCCCTGCTCTAACCCCCCAGACCTCCCTCCCTCCCTTCCCAGAGCCGGGGGGAGAACCCAGGAGTCCTGGTGCCCAGCAACCCCTGCTCTAACCCCCCAGACCTCCCTCCCTCCCTCCCTTCCCAGAGCCGGGGAAGAACCCAGGAGTCCTGGTGCCCAGCTCCCCTGCTCTAACCCCCCAGACCTCCCTTCCTCCCTTCCCAGAGCCGGGGGAGAACCCAGGAGTCCTGGTGCCCAGCAACCCCTGCTCTAACGCCCCAGACCTCCCTCCCTCCCTTCCCAGAGCCGGGGAAGAACCCAGGAGTCCTGGTGCCCAGCTCCCCTGCTCTAACCCCCCAGACCTCCCTCCCTCCCTTCCCAGGGCTGGGGGAGAACCCAGGAGTCCTGGTGCCCAGCTCCCCTGCTCTAACCCCCCAGACCTCCCTCCCTCCCTTCCCAGAGCTGGGGGGAGAACCCAGGCATCCTGGTGCCCAGCTCCCCTGCTCTAACCCCCCAGACCTCCCTCCCTCCCTTCCCAGAGCTGGGGGGAGAACCCAGGCATCCTGGTGCCCAGCAACCCCGGCTCTAACCCCCCAGACCTCCCTCCCTCCCTTCCCAGAGCGGGGTGGGAGAACCCAGGAGTCCTGGTGCCCAGCCCCCCAGGTCTGGAGCCCGTGCATCCCCTGGTGGGGTGCTGAGCAGTCTCTGCCTGTCAGTGGCCTGGCTGGGCATCCCGGCCCCGAGCCGGGGTCTGACCCGTTTCGTTCAGGGCTGGGGTCGGACCGGGCACCCTGCCCTTACAGTGCGATGGGAGCGGGAGGCGTGTACGGGGGGCAGGGGCTGAGGGTGCCCTCAGTCTGCCTTGACATCTCATGGAGCTTTTCCCCGTTCTCTGGTGCAGAGTTTTTCCGGGAGCTGCTGGCGGCCGCCGAGCGGGGGCTGCAGGCCATGTTCACGCAGACCTACGGCCGCCTGTACGCCCAGAACGCCCGGCTCTTCCAGGGGCTCTTCACCGAGCTGCGGCGCCACCAGGAGGGCGCCCGGCTCAGCCTGGACGAGGCGCTGGGCGAGTTCTGGGCCCGGCTGCTGGAGCGGATGCTGCCCCTGCTCAACCCCCAGTACCAGTTCCCCCCTGAGTACCTGGAGTGCGTGGCGCGCCAGGGGGAGGCGCTGCGGCCCTTCGGGGACGTGCCCCGCAAGCTGCGCCTGCAGGTGAGACTCCGGCCCCACCCAGCGCTGCCAGCTGGGGCTGTGCGGTACCTGGGGCCCAAGGGGGCTGAGCTGGGGGGAGACCGTGGTGTCCTCTCCCACAGCTCCCCATGCCAGGGCTGGGGGCTCTCGGCCAGGGTCCCTGGGAGGCCGGGTCTCTGGGGTGAGGCTGGGGTCCCCGGGGGGCTGGGCTCTCTGGTGTGTGGCCGGGGGGCTGGGCTCTCTGGGCTGGGGGGGATCTCTGGGGGGCTCCCCTCACCCGTCCTGTCCCCCCCAGGTGACGCGGGCTTTTGTGGCAGCTCGGGCCTTTGTGCAGGGACTGGCCACCGGGCGTGATGTGGTCGCCAAGGCCTCCAAGGTGAGTCGGGGGGAGGCATGGGAGGGCAGAGGGGGTGTGGGGGGCTGCGGGAGGAGGCATGGGAGGGCAGAGGGACTGTGCAGTAGAGATGCAGAGGGGATGCGGGGGGAGGTGTCTCTCTGTCCTTCTGGCTGCCCTTTGGAGTCGACCCAGAGCCTGGAGACCCCCCTAGATTTTCCTCTCACACCCCACAAAGCCTGAGGGGCTGCTTGGGGCTCCCCCGTCGACACCGCTGGGGTCCCCAGCAGAGAATGCCAGCTGGGGAGTGGGTCCCCTCTCTTCCCCCGTGTCCCCCCAGTGCAGTGTCTGGAGGGGGCGGGTCCCCTCTCTGCTCCTCGTGTCTCCCCAGTGCAGTGTATGGGGGGGTCCCCTCTCTGACCCCCGTGTCCCCCCCAGCTGCCCCCCAGCGGCGAGTGCCTGCGGGCCGCCATGCGCATGTCTTCCTGCCCTCTGTGCCGTGGGACCCCGGCCCTCAAACCCTGCAATGCCTTCTGCCTCAACGTCATGAAGGGCTGCCTGGCCCGCCCGGCCGAGCTGGACCCCGAGTGGAACCGCTTCCTTGGTGAGACCCCGGGGCGCTGGGGGGTGGCACAGGGTGCTGGGGGGGCGGCATGGGGCTAGAGGGCAAGGGTGCTGGGGGAGGGTGTCTCCGCAGGGGATTCTCCCCACCTGGGCTTTGCCCCCCTACCAGCTTATGTGGGCCCCCCATGGGGCTGGCACTGGTGGGGGGCTATGAGCCCCACGGGGGATCTCTGGGAGGGGCTCCCCCTTCCCCATGGTGTAACTCAGCCTCCTGCCCCTCTCCCCCCCACCCCCCCAGACGCTCTGATCCAGGTGGCCGAGCGGCTGGAGGGGCCCTTCAACATGGAGCTGGCGGCCGACTCCATCGGGGTGAAGATCTCGGAGGGGATCATGTACCTGCAGGAGAACGGGGTGCAGACCTCTGCCAAGGTTAGGGGCTCGCGCTGCCGGGGGGGCGGGGGTGCTGCTGGAGGGATCTCACAACGCTGCGGGTGGGGGCTCTGCAAGGGGAAGCTCGTAGCGTGGGGGCGGGGGCGCTGCTAAGGGGGAAGCTCGCAGAACCAGGTGGGGAGGGTCTGGCTGGCTCTGAGCTGGCCCTGCCCTACCCCATCCCCATCTCCCCCCCTTTGCCCCTGCCCCCAGGTGTTTCAGGGCTGCGGGACCCCCCGCCCGGCCCCCGCCCGATCCCGCCGTGCCGCCCGGGATGACACCAAGCGTCGCTTCCGCACCTACCCCCCCGAGGAGAAACCCACCACAGCCGCAGGGACCAACCTGGATCGACTGGTACGGAACCCCCGAGGCCTCCCCCCTGCTGCTGCCCCCCGAGTCCCCTGTTGCCCCTGCCCCAATCTCCAGGGTCTGACGACACCCAAGCTTCGGAGCAGGCCTGCGGAGGAGCCCAGCAGCGTGCCATATCCTCCCCAGAGCAGCCACCTGGCCTTTGTGAAGGAGCCTGGGGGCTCCTGCCGCCCCACGAACTCTTCCCCACTGAGCCAGCTGCCTGGGAGAGCCTCTCCCCC
Organism: Chelonia mydas; assembly: GCF_015237465.2. Classification (NCBI taxonomy): domain Eukaryota; kingdom Metazoa; phylum Chordata; order Testudines; family Cheloniidae; genus Chelonia; species Chelonia mydas. Next base: position 338,182 of record NC_051268.2, on the reverse strand, counting down.
TCTGCAGAGAGCCTGGCGCCCAGCACAGTGGGGGCTGTTGGTCGCCTGCACCTGCATGGGCAGCCGGCAGGGTGGCACGAAGGCAAGGAGGTGCCCCTCGGAGGGCAGCACTTCACCCCGACGCTCTTCCCTTGGCGCTGGGGCTGGGGCCGGGCCTGCCTGCCGAGAGGCGGGGGACGGTCTCCGTCCTCTGGGGTGCTGAGGGGGCAGATGGGACGTTCCCCTCCTCTCTGTGGGGTTCTCTGTCGAGACGGGGTCACCGGCACTCACCCCAAGAGCAGACTTAACCCTTTTACACCCGCGTGGAGCAGTGCCAAGCGCGGAGGGAGACTGAGGGATGCACAGGCTTTGTAGGCATGTTTCAGAAAACTTCCCCCCATCACACCTTGGCCCCAGCCCTCCTCCCTGGAAAGACTGGTGTGGACCCCCCTGGGGTGGGGTGTAGCGGCTCACGTCCCCCAGCCAGCCCTGAGGAGCTGGCCCATGGGCACTGATCCCATCTGCCGCCCCCTGCCCCCAGGTGACGGACGTGAAGGAGAAGCTGCGGCTGATGCGGGGGTTCTGGGTCACCCTGCCCCACACGCTCTGCAGCGACGGGAAGGTGGCGGCTGATGTGACGGACGAGGACAAGTGCTGGAACGGGCAGGCCCGGGGCAGGTGAGGGGGGCAGGCTCAGCTGGGCAAAATGGGGGGGTTGGGGGACAGGGGGAGCTTCCCCAATAGCCAGCGCTCCTGCCCCATGGCGCCCCCTTCTCGGAGAGGCCAGGGCTTGGGATGCCAGGAGGACACCCCCCCCCACACACACATACATACACACATTGGGAGAGGCTGGGCTGGGGTACCTGGGAGCTCCCCCCAGCTGGTGCTCCACCCATCCCCCACCTGCCGTGGGGAGCAGCGCTGTCTCTGACCCCCTCTCCCCAGGTACCTCCCGGATGTGACGGGGGACGGGCTGGTGAATCAGATCAATAACCCGGAGGTGGAGGTGGACATCGGGCGGCCCGACCTGCTCACCCGCCAGCATGTCCTGCAGCTGCGGGTGGCCACCAGCCGCCTGCAGGGGGCCTACGGGGGCCAGGACCTCGACTTCCAGGACACCTGTGAGTCTGGGGGCTGAGGGGGGTGGGGGGGACCGCTCCCCTGCTACAAGGCCGTGCGTTCCTTGGAGGGGTCTGGCCCCCTGCCCACGTGGGTGATAGGGATGGGACCCGGGCGGCGAGTGCCTCGTCACCTGTTCTCCTGGGGTCCAGGGCTGGGGGGGTTGATCCCCATGTGTCCCCCACAAACACCCTCTCCAGGCCCTTGCAGCTCCCCCAGGGAGGTGTGGCCGGAGGGGCCCCCCATGTCTCTAACACCCCCCCCCCCACCCCTTTGCTCTGGATGCAGACGAGGACGGCAGCGGCTCCGGAGGGGGCGAGCGGTACAGCGAGGACTGGCCGGCTGGAGGGGGCAGCGCCAGCAATTCAGGGTCCCGCCCCCCGGACTCCCGTTCACCCCGCAAGGACCGGCCTGGCAAGGGCTCCAGGCAGAACCACCGCGTGGGGGGCAGCAGCAGCCGTGCCGCCTCCTGGGGGGGCCCTGCCCTCCCCCTCCTGCTGCTCCCCACCCTGATGCTGCCTCTGCTGGGGCGGTAACTCCCCAGGCGCCTTGAATGTAGGGGGCATCCCTCACTTGGGCTGCAGCTGGGGGGGACTTGCATCCTCCAGTGGCTCCCCCACCAGCCGGGGGAACTGGGAGGGGGGGAGGTTTTTGGGGGTGGAGAGCGAGATGGGAAGTAGCATTAGGGGAGGAGGGATGGTGGGGGGTAGTAGGTGAGGTTTATCCAGCCCCCCAGAGGGAATTGCCAAGGGGAGGGAAGGGGGGCTAGGTTAGTTAGGCCCTGAGCCGGGGCTGAGCATGGACGAATGTACTGGGGGGGCAGGGTGTGGGCCCCACACAGAGCTTTTATTTTTTTACGTTGGTTTTTTTTTTACAGGGTGTATTTATTTGGGGGGTTGTTTTTTAATGAGGCAACGGCCAGGTTAATTTTTTATAGGGTGGGTGGCGGGGGCAGGACTGATTTATTTCCTAGTCTCTTTCCAGAACACACATCCGCCCGCCCCCCCCCCCCCGGCTCACCCTGCCCCGGGGGCCCAGCTCTGAGCAGCCCCAGCAGGTCTCGGTCTCTCTCCCCCCGCCCCAGTATCCACCCTACAGCAGGGCAGGGAATGGGGTGGGAGCTCCTGGCTTCCCGCAGCAAGGAGTGATCCTGCCCCGCTCCCCGCAGCGCCCCTGCTGGGGGAGGCCGGGCCTGGAGAAGCCGGGCGCTCCCCTTGGGCAGGGGGGCAGCGTCCCCAGGGCTGCTGGGCGTGGGGCGACTCTCCCGGCCCTGGCACAAGGGGTTTTGTAGCACAATGTACAGTAGATGCCGATCTGGCTTTTTAAGGGAACGAACCTTTTTTTAACGAGTTTGGACGACTTCTCCGTGTTGGTTTTTGTCTTTTTTTTATCACACAATAAAACATTTAATTTATTGACTCTCATTCTGGTAGGATCTTATGCAGGGGTGGGGCGCAGGGGGCTGTTTTCACGGGGCCCCAGCGCTGGGACGTGGCCCCTCAGGGGTGGGGCGTGGAGACAGGGTACGGGGGAGCCCCTCGCCCACTGCTGGGACGTGGCCCCTCTGGGGTACGGGGATGGGGTACAGGGGTGCCCCTTGCCCAGGGATGGGCTGTGGCCCCTGGGGTTGGAGCGTGGGGTCTGGGTACAGGGGCGCCCCTTGCCCAGCACTGAGATGCAGCCACCTCTGGGGTGGGGGAAGCTCCTGGGAGATGGGGGGGAGGAAAGCAGTCAGGGAAGGGGCGTGGCTTCTGATTTAGAACCCCAGCAGGGGTGGGTCTTATCTGTGAGGGGTGGAGCCAGGGGAGGGGGTGGGGCTTAGCTGACAAAGAACCCTGGAAGGGGCGGGGTCTTATCTGTGAGGGGTGGAGCCAGGGGAGGGGGTGGGGCTTAGCTGAGAAAGAACCTGCCGGGGCGGGGTCTTATCTGTGAGGGGTGGAGCCAGGGGAGGGGGTGGGGCTTAGCTGACAAAGAACCCTGGAAGGGGCGGGGTCTTATCTGTGAGGGGTGGAGCCGGGGGAGGGGGTGGGGCTTAGCTGAGAAAGAACCTGCCGGGGCGGGGTCTAATCTGCAAGGGGTGGAGCCAGGGGAAGGGGTGGGGCTTCTGGGGGCAGGGCTGGCTGGAGAGGGGGGAGCTTCTCCCCCGAGGGTGGGGGGCGGCTCAGAGGCCGGCGGGGGCGTGGTCTCCGCGCAGGGGGCGGGGCGCGATGGGCGGGGCCGGCGGGAGTGGGCTGGGAGGAGGCGGGGCTAGGCCGCAGGGAAGGACGGCGTGGGAGGGGGCGGAGGGAGAGCGGTTCCGCGCCTGCGCAGTGTTGGCGCGCGGGCCCCTCGTGCTGGGCGTGGCCTGAGCGTTTCCCGCGCTGGGCCGAGGCTGAGGAGAACGCGGCCGTTAGAGCGGCGCGCGCGGCAGCGGCCGGGCGGGTGAAGGGGGCGCGACGCTCCCCCCACGTGACTCCCCTCCCCTTATTCTGAGTGGGCGATAGAGGGGCGCGAGCCCCGCCCCCCCCCAGCTGCCGTTGGGGGCTCGAGACCCCTCCCCCCGCGTGACGCCCCCCTAACGGCCGTGAGGTGCAGGGGGGGTCTCAGTGAGGAGCAGCCCCCCCCGTGTTCTGTGGGGGGCGGGTCCTCTCAGTGTGTCCTGGGGGGGGTGACTGCCCCATGGCGGGTCCCTGTGGGGGGAGGGGGTGACTCCCCTCAGTGTGTCCTGGGGGGGTGACTGCCCCATGGCGGGTTCCTGTGGGGGGTGGGTCCCCTCAGTGTGTCCTGGGGGGGAGGGTGACTGCTCCGGGGAGGGTGACTGCCTCACGGTGGGTCCCCGTGGGGGGTGGGTCCCCTCAGTGTGTCCTGGGGGGGAGGGTGACTGCCCCACGGCGGGTCCCCGTGGGGGGTGGGTCCCCTCAGTGTGTCCTGGGGGGGAGGGTGACTGCCCCGGGGAGGGTGACTGCCTCACGGTGGGTCCCCGTGGGGGGTGGGTCCCCTCAGTGTGTCCTGGGGGGGAGGGTGACTGCCCCACGGCGGGTCCCCGTGGGGGGTGGGTCCTCTCAGTGTGTCCTGGGGGGGAGGGTGACTGCCCCATGGCGGGTCCCCGTAGGGGGAGGGGGTGACTCCCCTCAGTGTGTCCTGGGGGGGTGACTGCCCCATGGCGGGTTCCTGTGGGGGGCGGGTCCTCTCAGTGTGTCCTGGGGGGGAGGGTGACTGCCCCATGGCGGGTCCCCGTAGGGGGAGGGGGTAACTCCCCTCAGTGCCTCTTGGGGGGGAGGGTGACTGCCCCATGGCGGATCCCTGTGGGGGGAGGGGGTGACTCCCCTCAGTGTGTCCTGGGGAGGGTGACTCCCGCCCGCGGGCTGAGTCCTGGTGTGGGGGTGACTCTTCCTGGGTGGGTCCCTGTGGGGGGCGGGTCCCCTCAGTGTTTCCTGGGGGGGGTGACTGCCCCATGGCGGGTTCCTATGGGGGGCGGGTCCCCTCAGTGTGTCCTGGGGGGGGTGACTGCCCAATGGCGGGTCCCAGTGCGGGGCGGGTCCCCTCAGTGTGTCCTGGGGGGGAGGGTGACTGCCCCATGGCGGGTCCCCGTAGGGGGAGGGGGTAACTCCCCTCAGTGCCTCTTGGGGGGGAGGGTGACTGCCCCATGGCGGATCCCTGTGGGGGGAGGGGGTGACTCCCCTCAGTGTGTCCTGGGGAGGGTGACTCCCGCCCGCGGGCTGAGTCCTGGTGTGGGGGTGACTCCCCCTGGGCGGGTCCCTGTGGGGGGTGGGTCCCCTCAGTGTGTCCTGGGGAGGGTGACTCCCGCCCGCGGGCTGAGTCCTGGTGTGGGGGTGACTCCCCCTGGGCGGGTCCCTGTGGGGGTGGCTGGCCTGGCTCAGGGCCAGTCTCCAGGGGGGTGTCTGTAGAGCAGGGGTAGGTGACTCTGCAGGTAGTTTCCCCTTGTTGGGCTTTGGGGGGGCCATGTTCTCCATCCCCGTTATCCCGTCACATGTGCTGTGCTCTTCCCACAGGCTGCTCCCGGATCCAGGCCTCGCTCCCTCCCGTCATGTTACTGCGGAAATCCTCCCGCGTTCTCGACTCCCCAGGCAGCTCCAGTTCCTCCCTGGTGCAGCCGCAGGGCATGTGGGCCAGCTCCAGCTCCTCCGTGGCACAGGGGGATGCGGAGATGGGCTCCCTGCCAGCCTCCGGGGTGCCAGATGTCCTGTGAGTGGGCTGCAGAGCACGGTGCAGGCTGTCTGGGAGCAGGCAGGGGGGCAGCACTGGAGGACTGCTGGTGTGGGGACAGAGTTGGGGAAGGCTGGAGGGCAATGGGTCAGGCGTTAGCACTGGGTAATGGCATAGAGTGCACACTTACACAGCTTGCGGACGGTACCAAGCAGGTTGCAAGGGTTAGAATTCCAAAAGAACAAACAGGAGAAATGGTCTGAAACAAATAGGGTGAAATTCACACAGGACAAATGCAAATTTCTGCCCGGAGAGACAAATACACAATGCACAAATACAAAATGGAAGTGTGAGTGCCGAGAGAGGAGCACTTGAGGCAGGCGTCTGGGGGTTGAGGTGAATCCCAAAATAAATGAGCAAAATTGTGCCCAAAAAGTGAACATCATTCTGGGTTGTGTTAGCGGGAGTGATCTAAGCATGACACGCTCCACTCAGCACTGATGAGGCCTCAACTGGAGTACTGTGTCCAGGTCTGGGCGCCACGCTTCAGGAAAGATGGAGACAGATTGGAGAAAGTCCCGAGGAGAGCAACAAAAACGATGAATGGTCTAGAAAGCACAAGCTATAAGGAAAGATTGAAAAAATGGGGTTTGTTTAGTCTGGAGAAGGGAAGACTGAGGGGGGGACGTGAAAACAGTTTTCAAATGCATAAAAGGGGGTTATAAAGAGGAGGGTTATGAATTGTTCTCCTTCAGTCCTGAGGATGGGACAACAAGCAAAGGGCTTAAACTGCAGCAAGGGAGGGTTAGGTAAAACATGAGGAAACCCTTCCTAGCTGTCTGGGTGGTTAAGCCTTGGAACAAATTGCCCAGGGAGGCTGTGGTATCTCCGGCACGGGAGGTTTGTAAGAGCAGGTTAGACAGACACTTGTCAGGGGTGGTTTAGTTCAGTGGTTTTCAAACTTTTTAGGTTGCATACCCCTTTCCAGATAATCGAGTGTAGCGTGTACCCCCATCTGAGAGAGGGTTATAGTATACCTGTGAAAGCAGAAACAAAGGTTGGTAAGGGATAACACGGTGCGTTGTCCGCCACCATAGGATTTTTCTCACATACCCCCTGACCAGAGCTCGTGTACCCCAGTTTGAAAACCACTGGTTTAGATAATACTTAGTTCTGCCTCACTGCAGGGGTCTGGACTAATCTCGAGGTACCTTCCAGTCCTACATGTCTGTCACTGGGGAGTCCTCAGACCACAGAGGTTGCTGGGGTGGTGTGGGCGTGCCAGATGGCATGGTGGGAGCCCTGGGGCTGTGAGGAGGGCAGCTGGGGGAGGGCAGTGAGGCCATGGGGGCTGTCTGCTCAGGACGTGTGCTCTGCCCACAGGGACCTGAGCAGCAGTGAGGATGGAGGTGGCTCCGACTCAGGCAGTGACTTTGAGGACACACTCTGGAAGGGCGGCAAGCGGGGCACTAGGACCCCTCTTAGCCGCACCCTGGTATGCATGGCCCTTGCCTGTCTCCTCTCCAGTCTCCCAGCCCCCTGAACCGCACACTGGTACACCCCCTTGGCTCCCCAGCATCCCCTCATGTGGACACCCTCAACCCCCTTGAGCTTCAGCCTGGTCCTCTGTGCCCCCCTAGCCTCTCTATGCCCCCACTCAGTCTGATCCCAGCTCTTCTGCTACAGCCAGGTTTGTGCCATGGAGCTGATGGGATGCAGGTGCAGCACAGCCCAGGAACTTCTGACTCTGGTCCCAGCCTCCCCCTTTCCCCTGTTGTGGCCAGCCAGGGCAGGAACCCCAGCCTCACCTGGCTTTGGGGTCCCTGCAGCATGGGTTCAGTGTTGTCTCTCAGGCACACTTCTCATGAAGTTGTGATATACTCGAACCCAGGGCTCAGCCTGTGTCTTTTCTCCTCCCCCAGACAGCCAAGCGATCCCGGAAAGACGCCAGCAGAGATGGGGGTAGCCTGGCTGAGAGAAACCAGGAGCCCAGCAACCTCTTTGAGGTAGTGAGGCTGGCTAAGAGTGCCATGGAGGTAATCACACCCTCTTCATCCCCCTGTTTCCACCCTCCCCATGTCACTGCACGGGAGTATCACTGGGACTCCTGGGTTCTCTCCCCAGCTCTGGGAGGGGAGTGGGGGCTGGTGGGTGAGAGCGGGGGGGCTGGGAGCCAGGACTCCTAGGTTCTGTCCCTGGCTCTGGGAGGGGAGTGGGATCTAGTGGTCAGAGGGTGCAGGGAGTCAGGACTCCTGGGTTCTGTCCCCGGCTCTGCTGACTCACTGCTTGACTTTGGGTGCTCAGGCCCTATCTCTGTATCCCACGCCCTGCGTAACCCCTACTTCTCCTTCTGTCTCTTTCCTCACGTCTCCTGTACCCTAAGTCCGTGGTGGACGACTGGCTGGAGAGCTACAAGCAGAACAAGGAAGCTGGGTTCCTGGAGCTCGTCAACTTCTTCATCCGCTCCTGTGGCTGCAAAGGTGAGAGGCCCTGGGCCTGCATCCTGAGATCCCTGGCCCAGCTCTGTACCCTTCTGTGTCTGTGTGGCACAGCTCAGCTCCAGGCACTGGTCCCCACCTCTGGATTTGCCCCCAACACCTCTTTTTAGGGTGAGCTCCAAGCCCCATTTCCTGCCTCTTTCGGGGGAGGAACCACTGAGAGATCCCTGGGTAGTCTGTGGGGAGCCCAGGGCAGGAGTCCTGGCTGGTTGTCCCCTTGCCACCCGATCTCACCTCTCTCCCCTTGGTAGGTGTCGTGACCCCGGAGATGTTCAGGAAGCAGCAAAACTCGGAGATCATCCAGCAGCTGACGGAGCAGTTTGATGAGGTGCCCAGTGTGTGGGGCAGGGGAGGGAGGAGCTGTCCAGGCAGGGCTCCCAGGAGGGTTGGGGTAGTGGATATAGGCCCAGCTCATCCCCTGTAAGGGTGGCTGGGAGGAGACAGAGGAGCATGGGGTCTGGCATAGGGGGCAGTGGGCGGTGCCCTCCCATACCTGTTGGTAAATCGCTACCCCCTGCTTATGGTGTATGAGAGAGCCTTGTCTGTGCCCAGTGGGGGTACACTCTCACAAAACTGCTGGTAGCACAGGGGTTCCACTCTGGGCTGTCGCAAGCCCCCTCTTTCCCAGTGCTGGCTAGCAATCCACACGCCCCACTTCATTACACTCGAGTGCCCAGCCCCTTATCTTCTGGACACCCGCAATGCACACCGGTCTGCTGCCCCGTGGGAGCACCACACCCCACTCCACCAGTCTCTCCTCTGTTCAGCGCTCCTAAGCACAAGGCTCTTAGGCAGGTGTCTAGTAAAACCGGAGTGAAGTTGATTTAACAAAGCTCAAGCTAAAGATTCAAATAAAAGCCAGGAAATGGATTTGGAAACATATGGTGTCACGGAGTGTGGGGGAGTCCAGGCCCTGCACCCCTCTTCCTGGGATTCACCGTGACTCTCAGCCAGCCAGTAAAACAGAAGATTTATTGGACAATAGGAACACAGTCTAGAACAGAGCTTGTGGGTACAACCAGGACCCCTCAGTCAAGTCATTCTGGGGGGGCAGGGAGCTTAGACCCCAGCCCTGGGGTTCCCTGCATTCCACCACCCAGCCCAAAACTGAAACCAAAGCCCCTCCAGCAGGCTCTCTCCTGCAGCCTTCGTCCAGTTTCCCTGGGCGGAGGTGTTACCTTCCCCCCACCCCATCCCCCTCCTGGCTCCGGTTACAGGCTCTCGGGTATCCCATCCCCAATGACAGGTTTCAGAGTAACAGCCATGTTAGTCTGTATTCGCAACTCCCCTGCCACATTCCCAGGTCAACACTCCCCCCTCCCTGCTGCGTCACATCAGGGTACAGGGAAAAGAAACGCTTGACTTGCAATCTGTAGCCTGTATTTACTGACTGCCTCATAAAGTGTTTCTAACCCAATGGTCCGTCCCTACAGCATTTGACCAGTCCAGAAAGCTGGGATCCGCTTTTCACTGAATGCATCCGATGAAGTGAGCTGTAGCTCACGAAAGCTTATGCTCAGATAAATTTGTTAGTCTCTAAGGTGCCACAAGTGCTCCTTTTCTTTTTGCGAATACAGATGAACACGGCTGCTACTCTGAAAGCTTTTCATCAGACACTCATGCTGACAGAGTGTTGCCTGCAGAGTGGATCATCTCTTGTGCCCATCAATGTAACAAAGTGGGACTGTTCTTAATGTTTCCTCTGAATAGTGTGGGGGTGCCTCAGTTTCCCCTATGCAGTTCTCAAGTATCTAGGGGGTGGGATAAGGGTGTATGATCATTGCAGAGCCCTAGAGGGCAGGTGTGTGCAGGGGTCTGGACACAGAAAATGTCCGACACCCTGTTTCCTGGCAACTGATGGCCTGGGCCCTTCTCCCCTGCGAGGTGAGAGCTAAAGGGTTGGAGAACAAAGGAATCCGGTGACCTCCTGGCCCGGGAAAGGGACAAAGCCCAAAGGAGGAGGGGCTGGAGGGGGTTTCAGTTTGGGGCTGGCTGGGACATGGAGTGAAGGGCAGATGTGGCTGTCTGGCTCACTGCCCCCCCAAAATGGACCCAGCTGAGGGGTCCTGTTCTCTGCACCTGCAAGCTCTGTTTTAGACCATGTTCCTGTCGTCTAATAAACCTTCTGTGTTACTGGTTGGCTGAGAGTCCCGTCTGACTGCGAAGTTGGGGGGCAGGACCCTCTGGCTTCTCCAGGAGCCCCGCCTGGGCGGACTCGCTGTGGGAAGTGCACAGAGGGGCAGAGGATGCTGAATGCTCCAAGGTCAGACCCAGGAAGGTGGAAGCTGTGTGAGCTGTGTGTCCTGCAGACAGGCTGCTCCCAGAAAGGAGACTGCCCCAGAGTCCTGCCTGGCTTCGTGGGGAGCAGTTCCAGAGCATCGCCCAGGGACTCCGTGACACCATCCTTCTCCCAGACTTTGTCTCTTTTCATAATGAGGGCATTTCATTAACTTCAGCTTAGCCCTGAGGGTTCGCTGCTCAGCGGGTTTTCTTGGGGTTCTTCTGTCTAAATGCTCAGGCCTGCATATTGCTCAGACAGTAAACACAGGGTGGGACGTGTTGAAAGTGGTTAATTATTCTCTCTTTTAGCTGAGTTAGCTCCGAGGCGCACCCTGCTTAAGATGATGTGCTTCAGCTCCAGCGGTTTTGGAACAGAATGAGTCTATATTATACATCTCACTTAAAATAGTTCCTGTACAAACATCTTTTCTTTTTGCGAATACAGACTAACACGGCTGCTACTCTGAAAACAAACATCTCTCAGTAACCATGGCCATCCACTAATCCTTAGCTTTCACTGGAGACCACACATGACCCCCGGCCTTTGGTGGAGTATTGAGAAAATGGTCAGACATAGGTGTAACTGGGCACGTCTACGTCACGCCTGTCTCACCCCTCGTGCCTTCCCTCTCCTCCCCTCTGCAGGACTCTGCTGAGTACCCGCTGGTCTTGACCACCCAGCCCTGGCGAAAGTTCCAGGCGGGATTCTGTGAGCTGGTGACAGTGCTGGTGCGACGCTGTCAGTACAGCATCATCTACGACGAGTACCTCATGGACACACTCATCTCCCTGCTCACTGGCCTCTCCGACTCCCAGGTGCGCGCCTTCCGCCACACCAGCACCCTCGCAGGTGAGCCCCGCCCCAGGGACGCGAACGGCATCTGCCTTAGCATTGCAACCGCAAGGTAGCAGTTAGAGCAGGGTGCCTGGGTCAGGGGTATCTGGGGAATCCTGGCTTTCTGCTGTGCTGCAGTGCGTTCCTGTATGGGCTCAGAGGGCTGGGAGCCCACGGATGGCCTCTCTGTAGGGGAGAGTGGGAGGGTAACTTGTAATATTGTTGTCCTGTTTGTATCTCAGTTTCCCCTATATGCTGCATTGTTATCCAGGCTGGTAGGGGGGTGGTGACCACTGTTCCCTCTAAGCTGTGCGAGTCCTAAACCCTGCGCACACGGTGAAACTCTGCATGTACAAAAATTTGCACAGAAGAAATTTTTTGCGCACCCGGCCTGTCAAAAATTAGAGGAAACATTGGCGGTGGCTGTTTGCTCTCGGGGCAGGCGAGGAGACAGAGGGGTGGGTGCTCGCTGTCTGGGCCTTAGGTCCCATATCAGTGGCGCTCTTGAGAACACAATGGCAGATCCAGTCACCAAGACCTAGCAAGCCAGGACCCAGAGGGAGATGGATTTAGCCTCCTTGCTGAGAGGTGGGGAACAGCATTTCACCAGCTCCAGAACAAACAGTTAGATGAGGTGGGGGGACAAATGTTGGCTGCTGGAAGGTGTCAGGGCTCTCAGCTGGAGTCTGGCCCAGGAGGTCGGATAGACGGGCAGACAGCTTGAACCAAGGGTTCCCTACAACGTGGCTCGGCTCTGGGCTACCCAGAATGGAGGATGCTTTAACCTTCATTTCTCTAGACTCCCCTGAGCTTTCTGTGTGCTATGTGTCACTTAACGAATAAACCCAGCTGTTCTGACAGTGCTGTGTGAGTGTCACAGCGAATGCCAGGTGAGGGGTGTTAATCCCTGCAGAGCGGGCGAGTCTCCCCCAGGGTCTGTCTCTGGGACTCGCTGAACAGAGCTCATGGTGGGAAGCAGGGGTGCTGCAGCCCCAGAACCCCAGTCTAAGGAGGTGGTGAAACAGTGTGGCTTCCCCTGAAAGAAGAGGGAAACCCCTCGGGGGTCTGGCACGCTGACGGGTTCCTCCTAGAGACTGTTCCAGAGCGGGGGCCGTAGCCCCGATCCTGGGGATCCATAACCGGGTTACGTGCAGAGCTCCCCACTTTGCTCACTCCATGCTCTTTGCCAGCCATGAAGCTGATGACAGCGCTGGTGAAGGTGGCCCTGGGCGTGAGCCTGCACAAAGACAACAACCAGCGGCAGTATGAGGCTGAGAGGAACAAGGGGCCGAGCCGCAGGGCCACGGACAAGCTAGAGGCGCTGCTGGAGAAGCGCAGGGAGGTGAGCAAAGGCTAGACCCTGGATTGGCAGGGGCAGTGCTAGGGGACACTGGGTTGGTGGGGTGGGGCACGGTGCCAGGGAGTGCTGGACTGGTGGGGATGGGATGGGAGTGTTGGGATGGTCGGGGCAGGGTGGGGGATGGTGGTGGTGGGGGCGGGTGCTGGGCTGGTAGGAGCAGGGCCTGCAGGAGTGCTGTGGGTGGCACCTGTGTCTGTCTCAGCTCCAGGAACAGCAGGAGGAGATTGAGAACATGATGAATGCCATCTTCAAAGGGGTCTTTGTGCATCGCTACAGGTGAGTGCGGGGAGGGGAGGTCAGGCTGGGAGGGGCCCCCGCCAGCTGGGTGTGGCTCTGCAGGGAGTCCCCGTCTTTCCCTGGGACGGCAGTGTGCCATCTGCACTTGAGGCTGGGGGTGGGCCAGGGCTCACGCATGCTGTGGGGACAAGGGGCAGGTGCCGCAGGGGCATGCTGCGTGTCTTGTCTGGCAGGGACGTGGTGCCTGAGATCCGGGCCATCTGCATAGAAGAGATGGGGAACTGGATGCAGAGCTACAGCGCCTCCTTCCTGACAGACAGCTACCTCAAATACATCGGCTGGACCCTGCACGACAAGGTGGGGAGCAGGGGCTCGGCGAGGGCTGGGGCGTTGGAGGGGAGCAGGGAGATCCAGAGGCTGGGCTCTGACCTGTGAGACAGGGAAGGGACGGAGGCTGGTGCTGGCCTGGCTCTCAGCTTCTCCATCCCCACAGCAGCGGGAGGTGCGGCTCAAGTGCCTGAAGGCCCTGCAGGGGCTGTACCGCAGCCGGGAGATGGCTGCCCGCATGGAGCTCTTCACCAGCCGCTTCAAGGTGAGTGCCCCACCCTGCCGCCCGCCTGTCCCTGGGACGCCCCCACTCCTGGGGAGCCCAAACTGCCGACCACTCTGCTGCTGGGACCCCCCGCCCCCCTCCTGGGGAGCCTGCCCTGCTGCCCGCCTGTCCCCCTGCAGCCCACCCTGGGAGGCCTCCCTCCTGTGGGGCCCTGTTGCCCACTTACCCGTCCTGTGACGCCCCCTCCCGTGATTGACTCTCCGTTCTGTGGCTCTCAGGGTCGCATGGTGTCCATGGTCCTGGACAAAGAGCCCGAAGTGGGTGTGGAGGCCGTCAAGCTGCTGACCCTGATCCTGCAGTGAGTACGGTGCTAGGAGCCAAGTAGGGACACGGGGGAGGCCAGGCACATGCAGGGCATTTCAGGAAGCTGGGAGGGGCACGTAGTGAGCCCCATGGTGTGGGGCAGCTGGAGACCCCTCTCCCTGCTCAGGCTGAACCTCTCCCACTCTGTGGGCAGGAACATGGAGGGGATGCTGACAGATGAGGACTGCGAGGCCGTTTACCCCGTGGTGTATGCTTCCAACCGGGCGCTGGCTGCTGCGGCCGGGGAGTTTCTTTACAGGAAGTGAGTGAGCGAGCGCGGTCACAGCACCGCCAGCAGGGGGCATGGGGCTGCCAACAAATATACACCTTCCTACCCCTGGGGTATAGGGCTCCCCCAACAGCCACTCCACACAGAGGGGTTTCACCTCCCTCCTCCCTTCAGGCCTTAACCTGCAATCTCAGCCTGTGCTTGTCACAGGTGGCTGAGATACAACATTCCCTCTCCTCTGCTCCAACCCACCAGCCCCCACTCTCCTCCCTGAGCTGGGGAGAGAACCCAGGCGTCCGGGCTCCCAGCCCCGACTGTTCTAACCCACCAGCACCCATCCCCTCACGGAGTTGGGGAGAGAACCCAGGCATCCTGGCTCTCCCCTCTCTAATGTGTGTGTGGTTTGCAGGCAGTTTGACCGGGATTGGGAAGCTGTGAAGGAGAAGGGGCGCCGTGGCGGGAGCAGGGACTTCTTTAGACTGCTGCTGGCTTTCTTCATCGAGAGCGAGGTGAGGGGCGCAGTGGGTCGGGAGGAGCGTGGGGGGTCTGTGTGGGGGCTAGTTTCACCAAGTCTCCCCTCTCCTGCCCCAGCTCCACGAGCATGCGGCGTACCTGGTGGACAGCTTGTGGGACTGTGCTGCCCCCCTGCTGAAGGACTGGGATGGGCTGACCCACCTGCTGCTGGAGGAGTCCCCGGAGGAGGGTGAGTGAGGGAGGGGAGGCTGTGATGCACGGGGTGAGAGTCACAGCTGCCTGGTAGCCTTTGGGGCTGGTCCTGGTCCTATTCCCTCTCCCCCCAGCAGGCTGGGGTGACCAGCAGGAAAACGCCCTGATCGAGATCCTGGTGTCCAGCATGCGCCAGGCAACGGAGGGGAAGTCGCCCGTCGGCAGGGGCCCTGGCAAGAAGGTAAAAGTGCCCGAGAGAAGGGAGGGGAGTGCTGTCCATCAGCTCCCCCGGGGGGTTCGGCGGCTCTGGGTGACATGTCCCCATAGACCCGGAGATTTCAACACTCACCCTTCGCACTCCCCCAAGGGGGTAGGCAAGCGGGGTCCCTGTGCCGCTGGCCGGAGGTGTGCACGCTGCACCGTCTGCAGCCACCGGGCAGGGGAGCCAGCTCTCACAGCACCATCCCCTGCGCCAGGTCCTCTCAGCGCGGGAGCGGAAGGCCCTGGAGGACGACAGGGAGAAACTCACTCAGTACCTCATCCCGCTGCTGCCCCAGCTGCTGGCCAAGGTAAATGGAGGGGAGGTGCAGGGGGGCGACCTCCCAGAGGTGGGTCCCGGGGGAAGTAAAATGCCCCTTCCTGCCTCTGCTCTTCACCTGCAGCTGGGGAGGGAGGGGGCCATGATGAAGCAGGAACCCTGGGTCTGGCCTTTGCCCTTCCCCGGGCACCCCAGGGCCTCACGTGCCATAATCTGGATGATCTTGCTGTGAGGCCATTCCCAGCTAGGTCATACGTAGTGGGGAGTACAAGGGGGGGTGTCTGCCCCATCCTGCTGCCTCCCTGCTTGAGTGACACCTGCTCTGCTCCCGCAGTTCTCAGCTGATGCGGAGAAGGTGGCGCTCCTGCTGGCGGCGCCGCGCTGCTTCAACCTCAGCCTCTACAGCAGTGGGCGGCTGGAGAAGGTACTGAGGGTGGGTCTTAGCAATCCTGGCTCCCAGCCCCCCACGTCCCTCCCAGAGCCAGGGAGAGAACCCAGGAGTCCTGGCTCCAGAGCTGCCAGTCCCGGAGCAGGGGAGACCCAGGTGCTCTGGGGCCTGCAGTGCCATGGGAACAGGAGCATCTGGGGTGGGGAGGAGGGGACCCCATTAGCTGCTTCCTTTGAGGTGCTGGCTGAGTTGCACTGTGCTGTCTGGGGACCCCTCCCATCCAAGTGATGCAACTAGTGCTGGGGGTCCCCTTGGACAGGGGTACAGTGAGTCACAGCCTGTGAGCCCTTCTCCTCCCTCTGCAGGAGCTGGGGATCCCCCTTTTCCTTCTCCAGAGTCTGCCTGTTTCCCTCCACCACCTTCCCAGGAGCTCTCCCCCCTCTGCCCAGCCCCACCATACCCTCTCTCCCCACAGTACCTAGAGCAGCTGCTGGCCCAGCTGCGGGAGGTGGTGGAGAAGCACACTTGCCAGGAGGTGCTGGAGGCTGCCTCCCAGGCGCTGTACGTGCTCTGCAACCCAGAGTTCACCTTCTACAGCCGCGTGGACTTGGCCCGCAGCCGCCTTGTGGACACGCTGACTGACAAGTTCCAGCATGAGCTGGCTGAGCTCCTCCAGGTACCTCCCGGGGCTGCAGCCGGGGGCTAGGGTTGGGACCCTGTGGGAAGGGGATGTCACTGCAGGGAGTGGGGGGACTGCTAGCCAGGCAGGGGAGTGGAGAGGGCATCTCTCTGTGAGGGTGGGGGGCCACCAGTGTCATGGATTCACAGCTGCAGAATGGTCTCTAAGAGGGATCCTTCAGTGGGCCAGACCCCCAAAGGTCTCCCTCTTCCTCCAGGGGAAGCTATGTGGCTTCACCGCCTCCTGAGGCTGGACTTCTGGGCCTGCAGACCTGCTGTTCTCTCCCCCCCCCACTCCCGTGAGCTCCGTTTAACAAGTCCCAGGGAGACTTGCCCGCTCTACAGGGATTCACACCCCTTGCCTGGTGCTTGCAGTGACACTCTCACAGCACTGTCAGAACAGCCGGGTTTATTCGTTAAGTGGCGCAGAGCACAGGAAGCTTAGGGGAGTCTAGAGAAATTGTTAAAGCATTGTCCATTGTGGGTAGCCCAGAGCCCAGCCACTCTGTCCGTCCATCCGACCTCCTGGGTCAGACTGCAGGTGAGAGCCCAAACGCCTTCCAGCAGCCAACACTTGTCCCCCCACCTCATATGCCTCCAGTCCTTTGTTCTCCAACTGGGGAAATGCGGCTCTTCTTGGAGTGATTGCTCATATCGATTCCAATTAGGTGTGCGCGCGCCGCATGCACGGTCATCGGAAAGTTTTTCCCCTGGCCCTTCGCATTAAGCCTTCGATTCCTCCATGGGCAGCGCAGTCCCGGGGAAAGCCGGTGATGATCGGCCCTTCGACTCAGCCTGCAGAGGGGAGGTACCACTCGGAGTCCCGGCACTGATCAGTCTCATGGCACCAGTTGCACTTGCGGTGCAGGTCTGACTCGCGGCACCGATCCAGGTCCCGCCAGCGCTCCCGCTCACGCGCAGATCACCTTTGTGCAGTAGGTCCCGGTCTCGGCACCATTTGTATCCGACTCTCTGCGCAGACCCCACTCATGGCACCACTCCCCAGCCTTGCGGCACTGCTCCCTGGCTCAGCTGCATTTGGCACCGCCACAGCCATTGTGGTCCCGGTCCCCGTTTTCGGACTTGGAGACGGGGGTC
Organism: Chelonia mydas; assembly: GCF_015237465.2. Taxonomy (NCBI): domain Eukaryota; kingdom Metazoa; phylum Chordata; order Testudines; family Cheloniidae; genus Chelonia; species Chelonia mydas. Next base: position 321,215 of record NC_051268.2, on the reverse strand, counting down.
CAAATATTCGCAGCAGCCCTGGCAGAAGTTGGCACGGGACAGACCTGACATTGGTGCAGGGCAATGGCCTGCACAGTAGCATAGGCCAGAGCAGTGAGCATTTTGGACCCCATGGGCATACCACCAGGCCCAGGGTGCCCAGTCAAAGGCCTCATGCTCAGTGGCGTCTGAGCCTAGGGTGCCAGAGGCAGCGGCCAGTCACCCCAGCCCTAGGGGTGCAGAGGAGCCGGCGGGCGCACCACCTCCTCCGGAACCCACCCCAGTTCCTGAGCCAGACCCTGGAGTGGCTGGCACGGAGCTAGAGGCGGTCCCCAAGGACCAAGACGGTCAGAAGGACCCAGTTTCCCCACTAGTGTCCTCCTCATCCTCCCCAGACGAGGCAGTGGTGGGCACCTCCGTCTCAGGGCCGCCCCCTATAGATAGCCGTGCCCACCAGGAACTCCTGTGCAGGGGGCACGGAATATGAACCTGCAGCTGAGGAGGTGGTAGTGTGAGAGGACCCTATGGTGGACATCGCGGCACCAGAAGGACTATCTAGGGTCACTCTACCCCTCATCAAAACTATCCAGGCCAATGCAAAGACCGTTTGGCAGACCCCAGCCTCCATCCCTCACACCGCTAAGGATGTGAAGAGGAAGTACTTTGTGCCCTCCAAGGGGTTCGACTACCTGTTCACACACCCACAGCCTTGCTCGTTGGTAGTATCTGCAGTAAATGAGAGGGAGAGGCAGGGTCAGGAAGCCCCAGCACCTAAATCTAAGGATGCCAAGCGCCTGGATTTATTCAGATGCAGTTTACTCCATGGGTGGGGGCTTGCAACTCAGGATTGCCAACCAACAGGCGATCCTGAGCAGATACAGTTTTAACTCCTGGAACTCAATGCTGAAGTTTAGGGATCTGGTACCAGCAGAATCTAAGGAGGAGTTTGGGGCAATTGTCAAAGAGGGCAAGGCAGTGGCATGGACCTCTTTACATGCCTCACTGGACACTGCAGACTCGGCAGCACGCACCTTGTCCTCAGGGATAGTTGTGTGGCGTAGCTCATGGCTGCAGCCTTGGGGCTCCCACCCGAGGTTTGCAAACTATGCAAGACCTACCCTTTGATGGGGTGGGTCTGTTTGCTGAACTCACTGACTCCAGGCTGCATAGCCTCAAAGACTCCAGGGCAACAATGAAATCTTTGGGTATGCATACCCCAGCAACCCAAAGAAAGCCCTTTAAGTCCCAACTGCCGCAACAGTGCCCGTATCCTCCTCAGCTGAGGCAGGATTTTTACAGGCGCAGGGGTAGGAACGGCAGGCGTAAGCCTTCCCATTCCCCATCCGGGCAGGGCCAGGGCCTGACTAAGCCTTCGTCAGGCTCAAAACAAACATTTTGAAGGTCCGCCCAAGGATCGAGCACCTGTCTCAACGCCGGATCCTTCCACGTGTTTTTTGAACTGTCTATCCCACTTCTACCATGCATGGTCCCAAATAACATCGGACCACTGGGTTCTTCACATGGTGGGAGTGGGATATTTTCTGCAATTCTGTTCCTACCCTCTTCCCGTCCCTCTTCAGGGACCCTTCTCATGAGCAACTCCTTATCCAGGAGGTGCAGGTGCTCCTCGCCATAGGAGCGATGGAGGAGGTTCCTCAGCAGCTAAGGGGCAAGGGATTCTACTCCCGTTATTTCCTAATCCCCAAGCCAAAGAGGGCTGGGGGGTCTCAGGCTCATTCTAGACCTGCGAGGACTCAAGAAGTTTCTGGTAAAGTTGAAGTTCTGCACAGTCTTTCTCAATACAATCATCCCTTCCTGGGATCCGGGAGACTGGTTCGCCGCTCTTGACATGAAAGATGCATACTTTCACATAGTGATTTGCCCTGCTCACAGACGCTTTTTAAGGTGCGTGATCGACCAAAAACATCAGTTCACGGTCCTTCCCTTCGGCCTGTCGACAGCTCCATGAGTGTTCACCAAGCGTGTTGTGTAAAGCCTCCGCTCAATCCAGTAGAATGCGATTGTAAGATTTGTAGTCTTTCAGTCATTGCCAGTATGTTCATTAAGTTCTGTAACCTTTTGCAAACTTTGTAACATGTAGTCATTGTTAGCATAGCCTATTAAATCTTGTAATTTTTGCAAGCTTTTGTAAGCTTGTATAACCTGCAAGCTTTGCAATATTCCATCACGCGATCAGGGAGAGGGTGAACAAGGGAGTTTGTGTGGGAGAGAAGGGAGTGTGAACAAGGGAGTTTATATTGGGACTGGGTGGAGAGGAATTGCAAGGGAAAAGAGCCAGGAGACAGGTGTGTCTGATGTAATCTGCCCTGAGAAGGCAATCACAGGGTGCTGTAAAGAAAATAATAACCTGCTATGCATGAAAAGAATGTCTGGGAATGCTGTGATGGACACAGAAGGAAAACTCAGTGTACGTGACAGAAGCCGTCCAGTTCCAATAAAAGGAAGACCGCACGCTCACAGCTGTCTCTTCGTCTTGGCCTGCTTGCCGGCCCGGATCCATGACCGCAGGCGGACACACCAGATCTGCTATGCTTTGGCTTCTCGGCTTCCTCAGCTGTCTCCCGGAACTCTCCACCTGCATGAATGTGGGGATGCATGAGGGTATGAATGTGTTGAATGTATGCATGCATGAATAAGCTCCATCCCTTTTCTGTTTGATCCAATAGCGGCATTTAATAAAACCAATATAAGTGTAACCCTGAGTTGGTTTCTAGTGAATTTGCGGTAACAAAGTGCATGTCGATGGTAGCAGCTTTCCTCCGAAGGAGGCAGGTGTAGGTATACCCCTACCTCGACAACTGGCTACTCAGGGGGCACACCGGAGAGCAGGTGGAGTTGCAGATCAGTCTGGTCACATCCACGTTTGAGAGACTGTCTCCTCTTCAGTGTGAACAAGTCAACCTTGTCACCGACCCAGAGAATACAATTTATTGGGGCAGTGTTGGACTCGGTCCAGGCAAGAGCACGTTTGCCAGAGTCCCGATTCCAAGCAATGTCATACATCATTTGATGTGTGAGAGAGTACCCAACCACTACAGCAAGGAATTGCCTTGATCAGAAGGCCACCTGCATGTACGTGGTCCGGCATGCCAGGCTGAGGCTCAGGCCTCAACAGACGTGGCTTACCTCGACATACGCCCCGGGGTGCAGCAGCCTGAATTTAGGGGTCATGGTGCCACAGAAGGTATGAGTCACTCCAGTGGTGGCTCAATGCTCAGATAGTCTGTGAGAGAGTCCCCTTCAGCAGCCCTCAACTCTCCTTGTCTCTAGTTGCGGACACGTCAGCTCTAAGGTGGGGCGCACATCTGGGAGATCTCCAAATGCAGGGCCTCTGGGCACAGGACGAGCTCTCTCTCCATGTCAATATCAAGGAGCTCAGAGCGGTGCGACTCGCATGCCAGGCTTTTCAGTCATAACTGCAAGGCCAATACGTGGCAGTCATGACGGACACCGCCGCAATGTTTTACATCAACAAGCAGGGTGGAACCCGGTCCCCACCCCTCTGCCAGGAGGCCCTCAGGCTCTGGGAATTCTGTATAGCCCACTCCACCTGGAAGCATCATATCTGCCAGGAGTCCAGAATATACTGGTGGACTGCCTCAGCAGGTCCTTCCACAACCACGCGTGTTCCAGCCAGCCAGACATCGTTCACTCCATTTTCCAGAGGTGGGGTTTCCCCAGGTCGACCTGTTCACCGCTCGGAGCAACAGGAAGTACCCAGCGTTTTGCTCCTTCCAGAAAAGCAGCCTGGGCTCAATCGCGGCCACATTCCCGCTACCCTGGGGAGGCCGCCTGCTCTGCGCCTTTCCCCCGAGCACTCTCGTGCACAAGGTCCTGCTCAAGGTCCACAGAGACGGTGTGACGTTCCCTGCTGGTGGTATCTGGACTGGTGATCTGCTAGGCCACTCCAATCCTTGCCTCTGGGAGCCAGCTTGACCCTGCTCTGCTGTGAGAACCCCCTGAGCACCTGACGGGTTCTGCTGGAGGAAAAACTTTCCAACGACTGCACACAGCAGACACACATCTAATTGGAATGGATATGAGCAACACATCTCGAAGAACAACAATTACGAGAAGGTAATTAACCGTTTTTAGCCTGCCTGCTGAGAGGGGAAGTCCATCTCCCTCTGGATCCTGGCTTGCTAGGTCCTGGTGATTGGATCTGATTTAATTGGGGATTGGTCCTGCTTTGAGCAGGGGGTTGGACTAGATACCTCCTGAGGTCCCTTCCAGCCCTGCTATTCTATGATTCTGTGATCTGCCATTGTGTTCTCAGATGCTCCATTGACATGGAGACTAAGGCCCAGGCAGATATGGACACCCACCCTTCTGTCTCTGAGAACAAACACTCCTTTTCCACCCACGGGGTAACACTGCCGCATATGGGGAAACAGGTCCAAACAGGACTACAAAAATATTACAAAATATTCCCACTTTTCACAGCTGGGCGTTCAGGGAGTAGAGTGTATGGGGCGTGTTACTGCAGGCTCTGGGGGTTAGGGGGGCCAGGCATTCAGGGAGTGGGGGGTATATAGCATGTTACTGGGGTTTGGGGGCACCAGGTTCTCAGGGATTATGGTGTATGTAGTGTGTAACTGGGAGCCAGGGGTGCCAGGCCGTCAGGGAGTGGGGCGTGTTACTGGGGGTGTGGGAGGGGGTACCAGGCACTCAGGGATTGGGGTGTATGGGGCATGTGACTGGGGACATTGGGGGCACCAGGCGCTCAGGGAGTGGGGCGTGTGACTGGGGGCAGTGGGGGCACCAGGCACTCAGGGAGTGGGGTGTACATAGTGTGTAATTGGGAGCGGGGGGGCGCCAGGCGCTCAGGGACAGTGCTGGGGGTGCTGTGCTGGCTCCAAGGGGAGCTGTAAGACTGGTACCTAGGGGCCTGCCCTGCTGAGATGTCTCGGTCCCCCTCAGGCCTCGTACCTGGACGAAGACGAGGTTTACAGCATGGCTGCCACTCTGAAGCGCATTTCCATCCTCCACAAGTGAGTACCAGACTGTGTCCCCCCGTCCCCCCCAAGCTCCGTCCGGACAGCGGGGCCCGGTCACACAGCTCTGCCCTTCCCGTCCCATCTCCTGGAGGGTGTCCCTGCCTGCCCAGGGAGCGCAGAGTGGGGAGGAGCCTCCCCTGCTCCCTGTTCACGTGGGTCCCTTCGTCCTTGCCCTGCAGTGGGAGGGGGTCGGGGGCTAGGACACCCCTGTGAGCGAGGTACTCTCTCTCTCTCTCTCTGCAGTGCTCACGACCTGACCCCATGGCAGCTCTATGAGCCCTGCAGCCTCCTCCTCCAGCGAGCTGTGGACACAGGCGAGGTCCCCAAGCAGGTACTGGGGGGCCTCTCGGGGAGCCAGGAGCCTGGCCACCTCCTCACAGCCGGGAACCCAGGTGGGGCCTTGCCCTGTCGGGCAGTGTGGGGGACTGTGGGCAGAGGATGTCCTTGTCTGGACCCAGGGGAGGGGAGGCAGAGGAAGCAGCGATGCAGTGGGGCAGCTTGGGACTGAGGGGGACTGCTACTCCACATGCTCACTCTGGGCTTCCATTGCAGGTGGTCATCCCCACCATGACCTGTCTCCACTTCAGCATCCTCTGGGATCTGGCTCATGTCTCCGGCACCGTCCCTGTGCAGGTGAGGCCGATGGGGAGGTCCCTGCCAAGAAGGGCAGCGTGGGGGGGAGCCCTGGCCCTGCCTCTGGGGCTTGCGGGTTCCTGCCCCTCACAGCCTCCTCTGCTCTTACCCCAGAAGGAGCTGCTGGCCCTGAAGCGCAAAGTCGCCTCCTTCTGCTCCCTCTGCCAGAGCTGCCTGACCGACGTGGACTCCAGTGTCCAAGAGCAGGTGAGAGGTGGACAAGGGCTGGGAGCCGAGGGCTGGACAGGCTGCAGCTCGGGCGTGCTGGGGGAGGGGGTCTGGGAGCCCCCACCAGCAGTGCTGTTTGTGGGGTGATCATTCTGCCTCTGTCTGTCCAGGCCTTTGTGCTGCTGAGTGACCTGCTGCTGGTGTTCAGCCCGCAGCTGGCTCGAGGCGAGCGGGAGGCGCTGGAGTTGCTGGTGTACCGGCCCGAGGTCGCCCTGCAGTCCCAGCTGGCCGGATTCCTCATGGATCACGTCTTCAACCACGCCGAGCTCGTGGGCAGTGGTGCGTACTCGCCCCATGGGGCCGGGGGGCAGTGGCGGGAGAGTGGACAGGCAGGCTGGGGAAAGGGGGCTGAGTAGGGAGGGGGGAACAGAGAAATGGGGAGAGGGATCTGTTGGCAAAAGCCTCACCCCTCCACCCCTCCTCTGCAGATGAAGAGGACAGTGAGGGGAAGATTGAGAGGCTACACCAACAGCGCAACCTGCTGGCCGGGTTCTGCAAACTCATCCTCTACAACGTGCTGGAGCTGAGCGCTGCCTCCGACGTCTTCAAGCACTACGCCAAGGTGGGGGAGACACGGGAGGGACCCCACGGCACAGGGCGGGGGTGCTCCTACCATACTAAGGGGTGGGCCGCTAGAGCTTGGGGTGCGGATCGGGGGGACAGACTCTCAAATGTCTGGGACTGCGCCCAGCTCCCTGCTGCAGGTGTTGCGACCCACCTGGCACACGGGGCCGCAGCACTGCTGAGGTTTGGCCTGGCCTGCGCCTGACCCCTTGTGCCAGGTTGCAGCACCCAGAGCGGGAAGCTGAACCCAGCCCTGCGGGCAGGCGCCGCCACTACAGGTGAGTTTTTCTTAAAATCCTGGCCCCAAAGGAAAGTCACAGCAGCTGTGACAAGCCTGCAGCCCTACTCGCCACTGGTGGGGCTGGGCAGGCGGGGCCCCCACCACCCTGCTCTCCCTTCCAGTTCTACAAGGATTACGGGGACATCATCAAGGAGACGCTGAGCCGGGCGCGGCAGATTGACCGGGATGAGTGGGCCCGCACCCTTCTCCTCAGCCTGCAGCAGGTACAGGGGAGGGGGTTGTGCCCAGTGCTGCCTGGGGTAGAGGGGAGCCCCTGTCACTGATCCATATCCGTGTGTATGCTGTTGGGGGGCTGGGGAGGCCCTTGGGTTGGCCCGTCCCTGTGCGTCTGTGTAGGGAGGTGGCTGGGGGATGGGGCTCGGCTGCCATGCGGCCCCATGTCTGACTCTCTGCCCCCTGTGCAGCTGCTGACAGAGCTGCTGCTGCAGCAGGGCCCGGACGCAGTTTACAGCAAGGCCTTCCTGGAGATCCGGGACCTGGCACGGCGCTTCTCCCTGTTCTTCAGCCTGCACCAGCTGCACAATCGCCAGGCGCTGGTTGCCCTGCACAAGTGAGATGGGGGGCTGGGCGGGGAGCAGAGCAGAGCTGTGGGGGCATGCTGGGATCCGGGAGCCTCTAGGAATTGGGGAGCGGCATGCTGGGGTCCGCACTTCACGTGGGGGTGGGATGGCTGGCACTTGGACTTGCAGGGTTTGGTGTGTGTCTCCCCACCATCCTGCTCCCCGTCTCTCTTTCTCTCTCTTGCCCAGGGCTGGGATCAAGTTTGCCTTCCAGGAGCCAGCACCCTCAGGCTCAGAGTTGGGGCCCCTCAACTTGCCCTTCCTGGAGGTGCTGAGCGAATTCTCCCCCCGCCTGCTGCGCCCGGACAAGAAACTGCTGTGAGTGCCCAGGGTGGTGGGCCGGTGGGGGTGGCAGTTCCTTGGGGAGGGGGTACAACTGGGCTTTCAGGAGTGCTTGGGGGGGTGATTGCAGTGGCCCCCATGCTGTAAGGGTTAACCTGCCTTTGGGGGGGTCAACAACCACGTGGACAAGGGGAATCCAGTGGATGTAGCGTACTTAGATTTTCAGAAGGCCTTTGACAAGGTCCCACATCAAAGGCTCTTACGCAAAGTCAGCTGTTATGGGATAAGAGGGAAGGTCCCCGCCTTGATCAGTAACTGGGTAAAAGACAGGAAACACAGGGGAGGTATAAATGGTCAGTTTTCAGAGTGGAGAGAGGTGAATAGTGGTGTCCCCCAGGGGTCTGTACTGGGCCCAGGCCTATTCAACATATTCATAAATGATCTGGAAAAAGGGGTAACAGTGAGGTGGCGAAACTTGCAGACGATACAAAACTACTCAGGATAGTTAAGCCCCAGGCAGACTGGGAAGAGTTACAAAGCGATCTCTCAAAACTGGGTGACTGGGCAACAAAATGGCAAATTAAATTCAGTGTTGATAAATGCAAAGTGATGCACATTGGAAAACATAATCCCAACTATATGTATAAAATGAAGGAGTCTAAATTAGCTGTCACCACTCAAGAAAGAGATCCTGGAGTCACTAGGGATAGTTCTCTGCAAACATCCACTCAGCATGCAGTGGCAGTCAAAAAAGCAAACACAATGTTGGGACTCATGAAGAAAGGGAGAGATAATAAGACAGAAAATATCATATTGCCTCTATATAAATCCGTGGTACCCCCACATCTTGAATACTGTGTGCAGATGTGGTCGCTCCATCTCAAAAAAGACACATTGGAATTGGAAAAGGTTCAGAAAAGAGCAACAGAAGTTATTAGGGGTACAGAATGGCTGCCATATGAGGAGAGGAACTTTTCGGCTTGGAAAAGAGACAGCTAAGGGGGGGTATGATTGAGGTCTATAAAATCATGACAGGTGTGGAGAAAGCAAAGAAGGAAGTGTTACTGACTCCTTCTCATAACACACGAACTAGGGGCCACCCAATGAAACGAACAGGCAGCGGGTTTAAACAAACCAAAGGAAGTATTTCTTCACACAATGCACAGTCAGTCTGTGGAACTCCTTGCCAGAGGATGTTGTGAAGGCCAAGACTATAACAGCGTTCAAAGAAGAACTAGATACGTTCCTGGAGGATGGTCCAGCAATGGCTATGAGCCAGGATGGTGTCCCTAACCTCTGTTTGCCAGAAGCTGGGAATGAGAGACGGGATGGATCACTTGGTGATTCCCTGTTCTGTTCATTCCCTGTGGGGCCCCTGGCATTGGCCACTGTTGGAAGACAGAATACTGGGCTAGATGAACTTTTGGTCTGACTCAGTATGGCCGCTCTTATGCCTTCCCTCGCACAGCCTGTCCTACCTGGAGCAGACCTGCCAGGCCAGGCTCTCCCCACAGCAGAGAGGGAAGGCCTGGAATCCACTCCTGACATATCGCCGCTCCCTGAGATCCCTGGATGACATGGGCTCTGACGCCAGCCGGATTGCAGCGCCCCGACCCCGGAGGAGACCCGGCGCCGCAGCCAAGAGGAGGCGTCTGGATGGTGAGGGGCAAATGCCACACGCTGCTGCCCCTGCTAGGAAATGGCAGGTGTAACGCTGCTTGCAGTGACTAGTCCGAAGCATGAGCGCCAGTCTCAGGGCAGCTCCTCAGGCAGGGTAACAGGGTCACAGACAGGCCCCTCAGGGACAGGTGGGCTTAGCTGTGTCACAGCATCACAGCAGTGTTCAGGTTACTGCCACTCCCGAAGGGCCAGTCCCTTACCCCAGGTCAGTTCCACCTGAGGGCTTGCACCAAGGATAAGGCTTGTAGCCATGATAAACTGTGTGTGAAACTGGGAAAGGAAACCAGGGAGTTATTTACAAGCCTAAGCAAGTCGACAGAGAGCCACACAGATGAGTTACAATCTTAAATTTCAAAAGGTAATGAAAGCTGCTATAGTCTGCAAGCTCTCTAAGTCCTGTGGGGTAAGCCAGTCATGCCTACAAACACACACTTCGCCTCCAGCGTAATCAGTTCCTTCTTGTCAGGGGCTTTATTCCCCTCCGGCCATGTTCTGAGCTGCAAGCTCACCTGCCGGGAGTCCGCCTGCATGACTCTCCTTCCTGGGGAAGAGTGCAGAACAGTAGAAGTCTCGTGTCCTCTTGCTGAGAGTCCCTAGGGAAGTTCCAGTTGCACAGTCCCAGCCCCTAGCGCTAGTTAACGTCTCTCTCCTGTCTGGCGGTTTACACAGGCCCAAATACTACCATGCAATGTGGGACACGGATGGTACATGTGAGATTAATACAGGCGGCCGCTCACAAGCATAAAGTCTAAACATACTCTTACCATTCTAATACCAGTTTTACCAGTACTAACGCACAGGTGAGCCGGACAGCTTCCAGTTGTGTAGCTGTCAGTGTTTGACTGAGACATGGGCATGTTGGTCTGCTGGCACCACAGCGGGGGGCTGCGGGTCAGGATTGAGGTGCACTGGCAGACCGAGTTGGGGGTGGAGAGCCCAAGGCTGGGATAGCAGGGGATGTGGATCAGGATTGGGGGGAACCAGCAGAGCGGGGGGGTACAGTGGGGTGACTCCGGGGCCAGGACTGGATCACCTGGCATCTGTCTCTCTCCTGTTGCAGACTCGTCTCAGCGAGGGGATTCCAGCCTCCAGCTGAGCAGCCGCCTGGAGGCCCCGATGCTCACATCAACGGTGCTGAAAAGGGGGCGCCAGCCGGGCAGCCCGGCGCAGCTGCAGGAGGAGGAGGGGTCCGAGTCGGACTTCGTGCAGAGGTGAGACCCATGGGGGGCAGGGCAGAGCCAGCAGGGATGGGGGACGGATTAACCTGCTCTGACCCTGCTGCCCTCCTGTCCCTTGCAGCCAGCCCTGGTTCAGCTCCCAGCGCTCCCGAGAATCGCCCGGCCGGCAGCAGCTCCTGGTCCCCCGGAGCGCCTCGAGACCTGGGCTGGGCAGCAGGATGGACCGGTGAGTAGTCGTCGCTGTCCTGGGGGGCGGCTCTCCCTCTCTGGACCAGAGCCCCCTTGACCCTGCCCTGTGTCCCCTAGGCTCAGCCTGATGGAGGAGGAGGAGGAGGAGGAGGAGGAGATGGTGATCCAGGAGGAGAGCAGTGATGAGGAGGATCCCCAGGGACGGGACATGGTGAGGGGAGCCCTGGCGGGAAGGGCTATTGGTGATGTGTTGAGGGCCTGTGAGCCCTGGCCTGACTGGGGCAGGCCCCTTCCACACAGCCTGGCTGGGGATGACCCTAACATGAGCTGCGTCCAGCGGGGTGTCCGGGGCCTGGCTCCCCACAGCCCCTTCCCCTGGGGCTCTCTCTACCTTGCAGCCAGGACTCTGGCTGGCTTGCTGGCGGCAGGAGGGGCTGGGCTGGGGGGCACAGAGGGCACTAAGGCACTGGCATTTGCCTCTCCAGCCGCTGATCCGCTCGCACAGCTCCCAGGGTGAGCAGCTCCGGGACCTCTTCGACTCCACCATCCTCGGCATCGAGGTGAGCGCAGGGAAGTGTGAGAGCCGGGGGAGGGGGAGCACCTGCCGTGTTGCAGTGGGGGGAGCTAAGTCTTACTGGGAATCTCTCCCCCGCAGGACCCCTGACGTGGCTGGAGCAGGCGGGAGACCACCTGTCCGGGAACAGGGCCTCTCTCAGGGAATTACACACCAGGCTCTTTCTCTGTGGCCCGGCTCCAGGACCGGCCTCCCAAGGGGGGTGAGCACCCTGGGGGGTCTGGGTCGACGGGTCTAGGCCAGGCTCTGTCGGTGCCCTGACCGGGCTGCTGTTCCAGATGTTAGGGGGTTGGTTCTACTCATAAATAAAGTTGTTTATTGCCAGAGTCCTGTGTGCGGGGAGGTGACTAGCCTGGAAGAGCGCAGCGCAGGGGGGACGCTCTGGGAGTTACTGCGCAATGCCGTGGGGCAGGGGATGCAGGCCAGGGAGGTGGATGAGAGCCGTTGCTGAGGATGACCTAGCACACCCAGCGGTGGGGCTGGGCTCAGAGGCGGATGACGGAGGAGTCGCTGTGGGTCACAGCGCAGCCAGCGGTAGGCTGGGCTCAGAGGCGGATGACGTAGGAGTCGCTGTGGGTCACGTAGCGCACCCAGCGGTGGGGCAGCCCAGCTGGGGGGGCCGTGAAACGCAGGAAGCGGATCTGCAAGCCGGAGCAGGTGTGCATGGGCAGCTCGAAGGACATGTTCGCCGGCCCCACTTCCAGCAGCGAGGAGCTGCTCAGTCCTGGGACCTCCAGCTGCAGGGAGAGTCGGGGGGTTATTGCCCAGGGCAGAGCAGGGCCCGCCCCCCCCTTCTGAAGGGTGGGGTTGGGACCCCTCAAACCCCATCATCGACAGGGGAGCCCCAGCCTGCTCCTTCACCCCCCTGCCGCTGCCGCTCATCCTCCTTGCAGAGGGCAGGGGCTATCCACCCTCTCCCCAGCACCGGGGGGGTGTGCCCCCCTGCCCCACCCCTCCCCGCTCTGGCCAGGGGCCGTCTCCCCCTCCCCCCCCAGGCCAGGCTTTACCTTGAAGAGGGCGGAGAGCTGGGAGCCCCCCTGGACGCGCGGGATCACCCAGCGAATGGCCTTGAGGGTGGGCTGCAGCTCCACGGTCTGCTCGGGGCTGCTCAGCTCCTGGGACAGGCTGGGGGAGAGGACAGAGCCGGGGTGGGGACTGACCCTGCCGGAGCCAGGCCCCAGTGAGGTGTCTCAGGGCCCAGGCCCGCCAGCCGCTGGAGAAGGGCTGCCTCTAACCCCCCCCCCGCCCCGGATGCAGCTCCCCATACTCGAGGGGAGACCCACCGGGAGCCCATGTCACCCACCTGACGACCCCCTTCGGCACCGGCAGCTGGACTCGCACGTTCAGGGCCTGGCTGGAGGGAAGAGAAAGCGGTGAACTGGGGCCAGGAGGGCAGGGTCTCCCCGCAGCCTGGGAGCCGGCTCAGAGGCTGGGGGCCTGGATGGCAGGGGCCATCCCCACCCCAGGGAGCCCCCCAGCTCACCGAGCTCTTACCTTTTGGGCGCCAGGTCACAGCGGAGCTTGAGGTAAACACGGAGCCTGTGGGGAGATGGGAACGGTGAGTGCCGAGGGGCTGGGCCGAGGGGCCTTGTGCTCCCGGCTGCAGCCTCGCTCACCTGCCCGTGGGGTCCCGCTCCAGGGTGGGGAAGAGCTGGAAGGGCAGGGCAGAGGGGATGTCGTCTGACAGCTGGTACTGCATCAGTGGGAGCTGGGGAGAGCAGAGCAGGGTCAGGCCGGCCCCCCAGGGCCACACTGGGGGCCGGCCCCCAGCTGCAGGCCGTGGGGCTCCAGAGAGGGGTCAGGGCAGGCTGTGGGGCTCACCTCCCCCTGGCTGGGATTGACCTTCAGGATGCGGCTGCTCTCGAACTCGTCCAGCTTCACGGAGCTGTGGAAGGCGCACTGGTCGGCGCGGACGGCGGTGCCGTAGCCTGCGGGGGGAGGGGGGGGTCAGAGCCGGGGGGGGTCAGAGCCAGGGCGCCCCCGCCAGGCGGAGCAGAGACCTGCGTCCGGCCACTCACCTCGCAGCTCCGACTTCCCCACGCAGAACTCCTCCGTCAGCCCGATGCGCAGCTCTGCGGGGAGAGGGGCGAGCGTCAGGGGAGGGCTGCCCCACGCCCTGCTCCCGCCGCGCACGGGTATGTCTGCACGGACGTTAAACCCCCACGGCCGGCCCGCGTCCGCCGACGCAGGCTCACGGGGCTGCAGGCGTTACTCACCGGAGCAGCTGGGCAAGTAGCTCTTGAGGCGGATTTCTCCCTGGATGTCAGCCTTCATGGGGGCGCCCTGGGCGGGAAGCAGGGGACGGGGGTGAGTCCCAGACAATGAACCAGCCTGGTGGGGACAAGGCCCCAGCTGGGGGGTGGGGGGCTGGGGCATTACTAAGACCCTGTGGATCCATGATGTGGGGCCCAGGACTGGGGCCCAGGACTCCGCTGGACACCTCCCCCTCCTGCCCCTGACTCACGTTGGCCGCGATGACGACCGTCAGCCTCTCCACCACGTCCAGAAACACCTCGTTCCTCGCGCCCTGTGGGGAGAGATGGCTGGGCATTGAGCGACTGCTGTGGGCGGGGCCCTGCCCCCCCACCAGGGGGAAGGTGGATCCGTGCACCCCTCCCCTGCCCCCCACCGAGGGGCTGGTGTGACGTAGTGGGGATTTTCCCTTATGTTGTATGTGAGCCTATGTGAACCTTACTGTTTCGCATGAATGCTGTGTGCCTCGGTTTCCCTGTGTATTGCACCAGTGTCTAGAGAGTGGGAATAAGGGGGTGTGACTTTTGTGGGGGCTCCTCCAGCTGCCTGCAGGGAGGGATGCTGTGGCTGCCTCTTCGTCACCTGAGACCCAGGAGGGGGATGCAACCAGGTGACTCTTGGCCCAGGAAAGGGAGACAAAGGCCGGAGGGGGGAGCAGCGGGCCAGGCAGCTGGAAGGAGTCGGTCTCAGCTGGCTTGGGGGCAGCGGGAGGGCAGAGGCCTGGCTTTGGGCTCCCTTCACCCCAAGATGGACTTGGCTGAAAGTCCCCGATTTCTGTGCTAACGAGCTGTGCCCTACGCTATGTTCCTGTCGTCTAATAAACCTTCTGTTTTCCCGGCTGGCTGAGAGTCCCGTCTGACTGCGGAGTTGGGGGGCAGGACCCTCTGGCTTCCCCAGGACCCCGCCTGGGCGGACTGGCTGTGGGAAGCGCAGGGAGGGGCAGAGGAGGCTGAAGGCTCCGAGGTCAGACCCAGGAAGGTGGAGCCGGGGGAGCTGTGTGTCCTGCAGACAGGCTGCTCCCCGAGAGGAGGCTCCCCCAGAGTCCTGCCTGGCTTCCTGGGGAGCAGCTCCAGAGCATCGCCCTGGGGACCCCGGGACAGCTGGCCTGTTCCGTGCCGGAGGAAGGGGTAGTGCTCACTGTTGGGGGGCTCGGGGGGTGTCTCACCTGGTCCCCATGGGGGGGCAGCACAGGGCGGCTGGCGGCTGAGCTCGGAGCCACTTTGCTTTGCTGCGTCTCTGCTCCAAACTGAAACCAAAGGGGCCAGGGTCAGAGCAGGGCCCTGGGATGGAGCCCTGGGGCAGGAGGGGCCCTGGGGAGGGGTCAGGGGCACCAGGTACCCCATGGCCTGACCCCTCTCAGGGTAACATTTTCCCTGGAGGAGCCACTGCCCTGAGCTCAGCCATGGGTGGGGAGAGACCCCCAGTCTGCAGGGGAGCGGGGGGCGGGAATCAGGCAGTCACTGTCTGGGGGGATTTGGGGCCCGGGCTCACAAGGTGACACTGCCCAGGGGGTTTGGGGGCCATGCTCACCAAGCCAAGAGGGGTGCTAAGGGAGGAGAGGGGACCGGGTTCCCCAAGCCCTGGGGGGGCGGGGACACGGAGGGGGGAATTCGGGGGCTGTTCTCACCAGGCCGACGCTGCCCAGGGGGTTCGGGGGCTGTGCTCACCAAGCCGAGGGGTGCTGAGGGGGGACAGGGGGCAGGACTTGGGGACTGGGCTCCCCAAACCCAGGGGGTGCTGGGGGGGCGGGGACACGGGGGGGGGAATTCGGGGGCTGTTCTCACCAGGCCGACGCTGCCCAGGGCCAGCAGGCTGAAGCCCTTGCTGTGCACAGGCTCTGTCTGGATGAAGTTGCACAGCACATCCGGCGCCGTGGTCTGCACGTAGCCGTAGTCCTGGGGGAGGGGGGGGGCACAGCGTGAAGGGGAGGGGCTGGCTACACCCCCCCCCCCGGCAAGGGAGGCCAGTGCTGCGTGCTTCCCCGCAGCAGTGCCCCAGCTGGGGGGTCTGACCCAGGGACCTTCCCTGCAGCAGCGCCCCCCCCATGCCAGACGCAGTGCCCCCCCCGCACACACACACCAGCATCTCGTCCAGCAGCTCGTAGATGAGAGCGAAGTTGAGGCTGACGGTTTTCTCGCTGAGGGAGCCGCAGTAATCGCGGACCAGCGTCACCAGCCTGCGGGAAGGGAGGGAGACGGGGGTGAGGACGCGGACGGCTGCTGCCCCCAGTCCCTGCCCCCGGTCCCCCTGCCGGCACCCACTCCTGGGGCTGCGGCTTATCCCCCCATCTGCCCCCTCCCCAACCCAGGGTCACTCCCCCCCCCCCCCCCCGACACGCCCGCCTCACCGGTTCAGGAACTCGATGATGGTGAAAGGGGAAACGTCGTGCCCCGTCGTGGCCACGAAGTAGAGGCCGGCGTGACGCACGTGGACGAAGTGCAGCCCCTCGTGCGCCTGCGGGGAGGGGAGCGGGGGGGGAAACACAAGCAGAGTTAGACAGACCCCCTCCCCCACCTGGGCAATGCCTCCCCCCCCATTACCCCATGGACATGTCCCCTGTTCCCATAGCGATATTAGAGATGCTCCCCGCCTCTGTTACCATAGAGACGCTTACTTCATCCCCATAGCGGTACCCCCTCCCCTGTTACCACAGAGACACTTAACCCGCCCCATTGTGGTGCCATTCACTGGCCGCCCCCCCCGCCCCAGTACCATGAAGACGGGGGCCTGGTCCCTGGGCAGGGCTGTGATCTTCCTATAGAAAGTGTCCACCAGATCCGTGCTGCCCCCGCCGGCCTCGCCGCGGACTCGAGGAGTGGGTTAAGGAGAAATGACCCCATCAGGGTGCAGGTGGCTGTGAGCTTCCCCCCAGCAGTGCCCAGATGGAGCCCCTGGGTCTGGGCGGCCCCCCAGCAGTGGCCTTCCCGGGGCAGGGTGATCTGCGGGACGTCTCTGAGGGAGGAGGTTCCTGGGGGGTGGGGGGGGCAGTGTCCAGAAGAAGGGGACCCGGGGTGAGGAAAGGGGGGATATGACCCCTGCATGGGGCCTGGGGGGGGTGGTTTAGGTGGAACTTGGAGGGGGGCACGATACAGCCCTTGGGGAGGAGCTGATCGTGGGGGCGCTGAGGGGGGTTATATCAGAGCCATGTGGGGGGCAGTCGGGGGCTCCAGGGGGAACACGTGGGGCGGCCTAGGGGCAGGATACAGTCCTTGTGGACGAGTCTGTCTCCCTTGGAGGAGAGAATGAAAATCTGAGACAACATCACAGAGCCTGCCGGGGTGGGGGGAAGGAGAGAGAGAGTGAGCGGGACCCGCCTCCAACCCCGGGGCCCCGCCCCTGCCCCAACCTCTGGGCCCCCCTTCCCCTGAGACCCCGCCCCCAACCTGTAGCCCCGCCCCCGCTACCCTGCCCCCACCTCTGGGGCCCCGCCCCTGCCCCAAGACCCCGCCCACAACCTGTAGCCCCGCCTCCGCAACCCTGCCCCCACCTCTGGGGCCCCGCCCCTGCCCCAAGACCCCGCCCACAACCTGTAGCCCCGCCCCTGCCCCCACCTCTGGGGCCCCGCCCCTGCCCCAAGACCCCGCCCACAACCTGTAGCCCCGCCCCTGCAACCCTGCCCCCACCTCTGGGGCCCCGCCCCTGCCCCAAGACCCCGCCCACAACCTGTAGCCCCGCCCCGTGGCCCCGCCCGCAACCCTGGGCCCCGCCCCTTCCCCCGAAACCCCGCCCCAACCCCCGGAACCGCACCCCTTGACCCCGCCCCCACTCCTAGACCCCGCCCCCTGCCCCGGGGCCCCGCCCCCTGCTCCAACCTACCCCGGCTCCGCCCCTGCCCCCTGAGCTCCCGCCCGCAGGAACCCTCCCTGGGCCCCGCCCCCTGCTACAGGGGCCCCCCAGGCCCGCCCCGGGGTCGCGGCCCCTTTAAGTGGGGGCGGGGCTTGCGGGGGGTCCCGCTGGTTCCGCTCGAACCTGGGTCCGGCGCGGGCCGCTGCGCTGTCACGTGACGGCGACGCGTGGGCGGGGCCTCCGCACGACGCTCTGCCCGAGCTGCGATTGGCGGGCTGGGCGGGGCACGTGCCGGGCACTGGTTGGCCCGGGGCGGGCACGTGGCAGGAGGCGGGTCTCTAGTTTCGCGCCACTTTTGGTTGCGGCGGCGGCGGCGGCAGCGAGAGCCGGGAGCGGTGCTGGGCGGCAGCGGCCGGGACGGACCCCGACGGGGACCCGTAGCCAGGGGGCCGCGAACGGCCGGGACTGACCCCAGCGGGGACCCGTAGCCGACGGGCCGCGAACGGCCGGGACTGACCCCAGCGGGGACCTGTAGCCAGCGGGCCGCGAACGGCCGGGACGGACCCCAGCGGGGACCCGTAGCCGGCGGGGACCCGTAGCCAACGGGCCGACTGGACCTGAGGGACTCTCCCCCCGCGCTATGGCGCCCAGAGACTACGCCGCGGAGAAAGGTGGGTGGTGCCCACGCGGCCGGCCCGGGGGCCCGGCAAGATCCCATTGGCCGCGAGCCGGAGGAGGGGGCGGGCCTCGGGCTGCCATTGGCGGCCGGGGGATCCGGTTCCCGCGCGGCGGGACGCGGCATCCCCCCGGAAGTGACGTCACGGCGGAGCCTCCGCTCCCGGCTCAACCGTGTCCGTCCGCGGAGGGATCCGGGCGCGCGCCGGCTCCGCGTGCCGCTGTGTTTACACGGGACGGGGGGGGGGACCCATGGGAGGGGCTGGGGCAGGGAGGTTACGGGGGCTGCAGCAGGAGGTGGGGGTTGGGGGGCTGGAGGGGGGATGGGGGGCACATTGGGGTCGGTATGGGGAGGGTGGGGGGGTGCCGTGGGGGGAGGCTGGTGTAGGGAGAGGCGTTGGGGGGGGCTGGGGAGGGGGGGCTGCAGCAGGAGGTGGGGGGCTGGAGGAGGGATGGGGGGCACATTGGGGTCGGTACAGGGAGGGTGCGGGGGTGCCGCGGGGGGAGGCTGGCGTAGGGAGGGGCGTTGGGGGGCTGGGGAGGGGGGGCTGCAGCAGGACGTGGGGGGGCTGGGGGGCTGGAGGGGGGATGGGGGGCACATTGGGGTCGGTACGGGGAGGGTGGGGGGGTGCGGTGGGGGGAGGCTGGTGTAGGGAGGGGCGTTGGGGGGTGGGGGCTGCAGCAGGAGGTGGGGGGCTGGGGAGGGGGGCTGCAGCAGGAGGTGGGGGGCTGGAGGAGGGATGGGGGGCACATTGGGGTCGGTACAGGGAGGGTGGGGGGGTGCCGCGGGGGGAGGCTGGCGTAGGGAGGGGGCGTTGAGGGGCTGGGTGTGGAGTAGGCCGTTGCTGGGAGGTTTGAGGGGGTTGGTGCCAGTGTGGGGGTTGCTGGGAGGAAGTGGGGGGGCAAATCGGTGCATGGGGGGGTCCCCGGCTTGACTTTCTCTCTCTTTCTCTCTCCCCCCTCAGAGAAGGTGAAGCGCTTCTTGCAGGAATTCTTCCGGGATGGCGAGCTCGGCAAGAAGGAGTTCCCGTATCGGGACCAGCTGGTGAGGGAAACCCCCCCTCCTCCCCCCACCCCACAACACCCCCCACCTGCCCCAAAGCTCCCGGCTTCCCCATCCTCCGTCCCAGCAGGGGGTGCTGCAGGCAGCTGTGGGTCTCCCGCAGCTCAGCCCAGCACCCCTCCCTGCCCCGCACCCGCAGGTGTCTCTGGCTCACCGGGAGCAGGTGGCCCTGTACGTTGACCTGGACGAGGTGGCCGAGGAGGACCCCGAGCTGGTGGACGCCGTGTCTGAGAACGCCAAGCGCTACGGCCGCCTCTTCGCCGACGCTGTGCACGAGCTGCTGCCCCAGCACAAGGAGCGGGAGGTGAGGGGCACTAGGGAGAGAGGCCGGGGCGGGAGTGGGAGGCCGGGGCCATGCCCCCGCTTCACAGAGCCCTTGTCCGCCCCCCAGGTGGTAAACAAGGACGTCCTAGATGTGTACATCGAGCACCGGCTGATGCTGGAGCAGCGTGGCCGGGACACAGGGGAGACACACAGGCCCCAGAACCAGTACCCCCCGGAGCTGCTGCGCCGCTTGTGAGTGCCTGGAGTTCTCTGACATCTCTGGCTCCCTGCCCCCACCTCTAGGCCCCTGGATCTCCCAGCCCTCCCCACGCAGGGAGCTGGGCTCTGGGTCCCTTAAATACCCCGTCCCGTCTCTAACTCCCTGCCTCTCCCTCCTGCCCCAGCGAGCTGTACTTCAAGGCCCCGTCGGGCTCCAAGGCCCGCGTGATCCGGGACGTGAAGGCCGACTGCATCGGGAAGCTGGTCACCGTCCGCGGCATCGTCACCCGGGTCACCGAGGTCAAGCCCATGATGGTGGTGGCCACTTACAGCTGTGACCAGTGCGGAGCAGAGACCTACCAGCCGGTGAGTGGGCGGGGAGTGGAGCTGCCGCCTGTCTGTCAGCTTGGGGGAAGCTGACGGGGCCAAGCGTCCTGTCACGGAGCTACGGGACCAGTGCGGTCTCTTGGGGGAACCTCTTTGACGTGCCGGACCCCTCAGGGGCCTCCAGGGGAAGCCACGCGGCCTCACCGCCTCCATGAGCTCTGGTCAGTGAGTCAAACGGAGACTGAGCCTTGGGAGAGACATGTCTGTTCTGCAGCGACCAGCGCGCCCCAGCCAGTGCTGACAGCGACGCTTAAGGCAATGGACCCAGCACGGGAGGTCCGGGGTTTAGCACAGAGAACAGAAGGGTGAAGCGTCGTGCGATCTGCTCAGCCCAGGGCAATTCCCCAAGCCAGGCTTTAGGGGATCCCCATTTTCAGAGTGTCTCTGACTTCCTTCCTGGCCAGACGCCAGCACTTCTCCCTCACCTCCCACCTTCCCGGCCTTTGTTCTTCAGCTGGGGTCTCTGCTCAGTCACTGGCCCTTGCATTTGTGTCTCTGGCCCTCTTGTGGGTTTGGGTCTGTTTCATCCAGTTCCTTAACCAAGGCTGCTTCCTCTCCCAAGACCAGGAGGTGACACGCACACCTGTGTCTTTCAGTCTGCCCTCAGAGCAAACTTAACCCCCTTTCCCTCAGTGGGTAGCCAGGTAACCCCCAGGGGAAACTGAGGCAAGTATAGGCCTCATTAAATAATTACAAACATTCCCAGTTTGTCATACCCCCCCACCTGGGCGTGGGGGAGCATCCGAGTCCCCTGTTCAGACACCGGGTGGGGGGGTGTGTGGCTGACCCTCTTTCTCTCTCCACCCTGGCCCCCAGATCCAGTCCCCAACTTTCATGCCGCTGATCATGTGCCCAAGCCAGGAGTGCCAGACCAACCGCTCTGGGGGACGTCTCTACTTGCAGAGCCGCGGCTCCAAGTTCATTAAGTTTCAGGAGCTGAAGATGCAGGAGCATGTGAGTCGGGGGTGAGGGGGGTTTCCAGGCTGGGGAGGGGAGTTGGGGCATGGAACTGGGGGCCCCAAAGATTGATATGGGCTCCCTGACGTGCCCCCCCATTTGGTTATGGGGTTTCTGCCAGAGTCGGGGGGCTGGTCCCCTGATGGGGGGTGCAGCTGGATCGGGGCTGACTTTTTTCCTACTCTTTCCCCCGTGCAGAGCGACCAGGTGCCGGTGGGGCACCTCCCGCGCTCCATCAGCGTGGCTGTGCACGGCGAGAACACGAGGCTGGCCCAGCCCGGGGACCACGTCAGCATCACCGGCGTCTTCCTGCCCCTGCTGAGAGCTGGCTTCCGGCAGATGGCCCAGGTGAGAGCGGGAGAGGAGGGTGGGGGGCAGGGCCAGATCAGGGGGGCTGGGCTTGAGTGGAAGGGAGGTGGTTGGGC